>NC_056739.1:1966816326-1966873826 GCF_019279795.1 Protopterus annectens
TATGAATATGCTTCTGATATTCTTTTAGCATGTCAAATAGATACTATTTAGGCAAACATGGTACTGAATATGCAATAAGAATGAATTCATTTAGGAGCATCTCACTAAATCTCTGCAAGTACAGTTATAATGCCAGCATTTGGATTTAGTTTGTAGTTCATCTTATACATTCCGAATGAAAAGTAATGCATTATTGTTTATTCATTTATTCAAATCCAACTCTTCATGCTTCTCTTTATCACACCAGAAATGTTTGTCAACAGATGCTGCTTTAAGTTCTGCAAATCCTTGTATCAGAAATGCTGCCTATCAGTTTTTCCCTCTGCCACCCTTTCTTATTTTACCTATGATCGTTCACAACTTTAGTGCCTTCTCCAATGCATACCATCTTTACATTATATGGACAAAGTATTTTAGTCCTTCCAATTAAGAGTCTAAGTTAATTTTGATAAGTACTGACTGCTCTGATCTTGCAGTCCATTAAATTCTCTAAAGCTTTCTCCAATACCACAGATAAATTTTCCAGTGCACAACCTTACTTATAGTCCAGTGCTCACAGCCATGTGCCATTACAGGGAAAACATTGACTTGTTTGTACCAAGCCTAATTGAGGTGGGCTACCAGCCACAACTCTGAGTTGAGATACCAGATGACTAGAGGCTTCTGAGCTTCACAAAAGCCATAAGTTGGCTATATTTTTGCTGATTTACACTATTGACTTCAGTTTTTATTGCTGCCACCTACTTTAATACTGTATTTATATATTGTGTACTAAACTACACTGTTGTACTGCAACTGTCTGCCCTACTGTACCTGTTAAATCGTATTTTATTGTTGTTTTCACTGTTGACAAAGCTTTTTTTGATATTTTCACTGTTTATTTTCACTGTTGCAAAGCAATGTGTTCTGCTTGTTCTAGTTTTCCCACCAAGGAGTGTTAAATATACTGATTTGTTAGCTATTTAAAACATTCCTTAGAATCTCCTTGCTGATTTCTCTGCTTTTTAAATGTTTTTAGCGTATCACTGCTATTTTTCTGCCATGTTAAACATTCTTTAATGTTTCCCGCTGAAACTTGCATAGCTAGTAGCTGTAGCATAGTCCAGACAGGTTTGTTGCATCTGGGTCTGTTTGTATTGGCTGTTTGTTCTGAGCATGTTTTCCAGACCATCTTGGATAGGAAGGGGACTTTCTGCACTCTAGTGAGAGGAGTGTGCTGATTGGAACTTGTCTGGTCAAGAGTGGTTGGTGTAGGTGTTAGAGTAAGCATCCTCACTGGTCCTTTTGAACATTTGTACTTTTTTTTTCAAGTTTTTAGCTTCTGGTATTTAAGCCCAGCATTTGAGCAGGCTTCTACTTGTTTGCACATTGCACAGCACCACTCACTGCTGCACAACTGTGTGCCATAACCAGACAGATAAATTGAACAATTTTTCCCTCAGATACAGCTGTAGCACATTAGTGTAGCCCTCCTCCTTAGTACTTTCCTGGTCAAATATATACTGCTGGTGGGCTGTAACCTATTAAACCACCAGAAAAAAACCTGGCAGAAATATCCATCCACTGAGCTCCTCCTTGATCAATCATAGGATAATAGGATCATAGGAAGTTATTAGGCTATTGGCCCTGAGGTCATTACAAGCCTAGTCAAGAATTTAGCCCATGTTTTAACAAGTCAGCACCCTATGCCACTGTCCAGCAGGGATGCAGTTGGAATCCCAGGGGTGTATTTTCTGTTCCCCATCCAGTTATCCAGGTTGCACTTAAAAAGGGTTAATGAGGTACTCTGCTTTATGTGGAGAGGGAGTCTAATCCACAAAAGGGGGAGTCTCAGAGACACAAATCTGTCCCAACAACAAGTCCTATTGATGTCACAGACCAGATTGAGGTCGCGCATGTGGGTTACTCGAGTGGAGCTTGACATGCGGATATGCAGCAGTCTCATCAGGATGGGATCTGAGATTGCTTTTGTATGCCAGACAGAGGTCACCTCTGTAGAGTCTGTAGGAGACTCAGTAGTGGGACAGGACTTTTAGCCTATCTGTGTAGGGCAGATGTTTGAGGCCCCGGATTCTCCAGGTGATGTACCTCTATGGTCTCTCCAGCTGCTGCATCTGCTTTGTAAGGTACATGCTGAAAGGGGCATTGTAGTCAATAATGGGTCATATAAGGGAAGAATACAGAGATGTTATGACCACCTTGTCCCTGGATGAGATACCCTTACTAATGAGGTGGTCCATGTAGAAAGCTTTCCATACAATGGTGGCAATATGGTGGTCAAAAGTCAGTTTGCTATCAACTTGGGTGCCCAAGTCCCTCACGACTGATTGAGTGCTTACAATCTTATTATCAATGTTTTAATTTGTGGGGATGTGACTCTCCCCAAAAGGGATGATGATGCATTTTTTGGCATTCAGTTTGAGGCCATGTTTCTGGCAACAGTCATTTGTTTGAGTGAAACCCTCTTGGAAGATGTCCACATCACTGAGGGAACTGACAGCACCCAACTCACAGTCATCTGCAAACTTGGTCAACCATAGCTCATTAGATTTAGCCTGCACCTCCGAGAAGTGTATCGCAAACAGCAGGGGCCCCAAGACCAATCCCTTGGCTTCCCCTATTTTGACTAGGTGGGTTCTATTAGTTAGCCAGTTTTCTACCCATCTGGTCTGATGCCTAGTTGAGAGAGTTTATCTATTATATGATCTTGATCCCTTATTGATCTTGAAAAGCCCCCCTTGGTGATAAAATTATAACAGTGTTCAACCTAGCATTATGGACAGTTGGACTACCCTTATTTTTCCTGCCAACCTTGTTGACTTGGGTCTCTTGAGGCAGTGTAGTTATTGCCTCATGTACACTGACAGCCCTCTACTAATAACTCAATCTAGCACAGAGTGCGAGAGATGTATCCACACCAATAATTCTGAATCCATGCACACTAACACTCAAAACAGTAACACAGAAGAGGTTGTCAACCCACCCACCACTACACATGCATATAGTACCACTACTACTCTTATACATAGTATGCATCAAACACATAAATCAACATACTTGGAGGTTCTCTTAAAAAATGTACTGAAACACCAGAGACCTTCAAACCACAAGATTGCTACAACTAACACATTTCCCACAGCACCCTTAACACATAGTAACACCAGTGCCACACCAAGCCCATCAGGTGTAACACTCAAAAAACAAATTTTCTTGTCATTGAAGATTCAACAGTGAGACACACAGATATCCCACTCACCAGGTTGGACAAGGAGAAATCATAGTCAGCTGCCTGTCCAGTACCAGGATTCATCAGATCATGCATGCACTCAGGTCTCTCAGCAACAAGTACCATTATGACTCTGTCATGGTTCATGTTTGAGTGAATGACCTGAGACATACCTCACTGTAGTATATGAAAAGAGACATGTTTAAGCTCTCTGAGTATGTGTCCCAGGCAGATATGTCCCTAGCCTTGAGCAGCATACTACCCTCACCTAGAATAATGTCACAGTATAAACAAAAAAATGACTGATTTCAAAAATTGGCTTAGTTTTTTTGTGTCATTCAAAGCAGATCCAGTTCCTGTCAGCCTTGGAAGCCATTGTTGACAAACCTTGCTGTTTTGCCAGAGATGATTTGCACTTGGCACCTCTTGGCTTTTGGCTGCTGGCAAAGGTTCTTGCCTCCCCCCAGTTCCTTTTTTAGGCTAGGCATCAAAAACAAACTTCCCGACATGAAATTTGCCAGTCATAACAAAATAAGGGTCACGGTCATGCTAGGAGCTTATACCAAAAACTGCACACCCTGGAAGCACTTCTATCACTGGAAGATGTAGATGTCTGTGCAGTCAAAGAAACTTGGCTCAAGGCCTCAGAGAGTACAATGGCCATGCAAGGCTACAATGCTTCCTTCACTTTCAGGCCACAAAATGAACGTGTGGGAACCAAATGAGGTGGTGTTTCTATCTACATTAGAGATAAATTCACCTCCCGTCTAGTTAGACTGGCCAAAACCATGTAGTTACTCTAAGTTCAGGTTATGGTGGGTAAAACCCCTATTCAGGTCATAGCCAGTTATAGATCCCCCTTCATTGGTCATGATGCGCACAAAGCCTACTTGACCAAACAGGAGGCAATTCAAATATTACAGAACACTCTGGTTATAGAGGATTTCAATTATCCCACCAACAACTGGGAAATCTATGCTAACCCTAATTTGCTAGCACAAAAGTTCCTTGACTTTGTTAACTCAAATGCCCTAGAACAAATTGCTCCTACCCCGACAACAGGAACAAATATACTAGATCTGGTCATCATTAACATGTCAAAGAGATGCACTGCCACAACTGTCAGACCCTCATTAGTTAAATCTGACCCCAAATTAGTCATCTCTGAGCTGGCACTAACAACAGAACTCACACAGCGCAAAATCAAGCTAAAAAACTTCACCAAGGCAAACTATGCTCTCCTAGGTGAAGGTACAAAAGCATTCCAAGCTCCACCCTGAGCCAGAAGTGGTAACTACACCAAAGCTTACACTAAAATCCTGTAAAATCACTTGCACAAGTGTATAGACTCGGCTGTACCAAAAAGAATCAAAGTCAGAGCCCCAAGTAAAAACAAGCCACCATGATGGACATCCAGCATTAACAAACTTTACAATAATTGCAAAAAAGTTACTGTTTAAGAAAACAAAGATGAGGTCCCAAGAATGGAAAAGCACTCTCCTCAGCTTCAACAGGCAAATAAGACAACTTGCCAAATCCTCCAAGGGCATCTTTGAGAAAAACTTAGCAAGCACATTCAAGGAAAACCATAAGGCCTTTTACAGCTATGTATGTAGTCTAAAAGGTGGGACCCAAACATGTGCAGAACTAGTGACCAATGGTACCACACACACTGACCCCACAGAGATAGCAAACCTGCTAGCGGATAGGTTTGGTGAAAATTTCACTCCCCTATCCCTTCTAAACCTATCACAAACTTTCCCCCAAAACATCTCCCCCACCCTACATTTATAGGCTCATAGGTATTTACTAGGCTAATGACCACAAGGGCCTTTTTAAGCCTAACCATGCATGCTAAATCCATGACAAGTTCTGATGCCCTTGATAAGTAAAGCATGGGCCTGGGAGATGAACCACTTACAGCTTACCTGTTTGCATTAGAGACATATCTGAAAGCAGGTCATCAAAGCCTTGTCTAAGTCAAAAACACAGCCTCTGTGGGACCAGACAGCATTCCAGGCTGTCTTCTAAACAGTTTAAAACATGAATTAGCATCACCCTTAAGTACCCTTTTCAATCATAGCCTAAGAACAGGCTTTGTTTCTCTGGAATGGTGAACAGCAAGTTATTCCCCTCTACAAAGGTGGCCTAGCAACAGACCCGGGGAATTACAGACCCATAAGCCTGACCTGCCTCATCTGTAAGGCCATGGAACATATCATTATAGACCTCATAAATAAACATATAGGTGACCTGCAAACCCTGGATCCTACCCATTTCAGCTTTGTCAAGGGCAGATCCTGCCTGTTAAATTTGGTGGATTTATTTATTTTATTTTTATATTTGTTAACTGGGTTGGTCCGACTGGGCCCAGAGAACCCTTTTCAGTGGGGACCCAAGGAGAAAAGCTCCAGGAAAGTAATTAAAAAGAATAAGAAAAACCTAACAATTCATGTTGTAAGATACTTAGTACAAAAACACAGAGAAATATGCAATATGAGTATGTACAAGGCAAAAGTACATTATTTTGAGAATGTAGTAACAATATGTTTGAGAAATTTGGTTAACATTAAGTTATTTACAAGGAATGTAGCAATCCCTAAAATAAAAATTCAGAGTAACATTATGGTCAGAGTACAACAAAAATGCATTTAATAGCATAGGTATTAACTGCAAAGAGAGTAATATATGTAGACAGCTTAGATAGATACCAGGCATATATGTTAATTGACAGAAGAAGAAAGATTCATTAGGTAATTTCCTGGCAGATATGTTAACCGAGAGAAGAAAAAAGATTCATTAGGTAATTTCCTGACAAGTACATATCCGTGCATGTCGGAAATTAATTTTTAGTTGCTTTTTGAATTTGCCACTTTCGGTAGTGGAGCGAAGGGACAATGGACGTTTTTTCCATGAGTATGCAATTGAATGACTGTAAAGTATTTTTCCAATGTTTTTGTTTGATTTCTTCAAAAATATGACCAGGGCCAATGTCAAGTGCATATCTGTGCAGACAGCAAACCTCGACTTGATAAAGGCTTTCAACACAATCCCACACTCAGGCATAGGTGCATAGGTTCATAGGTGTTTACTAGGCTAACGACCACAAGGGCCTTTTTAAGCACAGCCATGCATCCCGAATCTCTGACAAGTTATGACACCTTTGATAAGTGTAAGCATGGACCTGGGAGATGAACCATTTACAGGTTACCTATTTGCATTAGAGACATAGGTGCCAAACTGGGGATGAATTTCCGGTTTCCCATCCAATTGTCGCAGTTGCACTTAAATTGGGCAAAGGAGGAACTCTGCTTCACATGGATGGGGAGCCATTATGAATAAACTTAGCAAACTGAATGTAAACCCCTTTGTTGTAAGATGGATTGCCAAATGGCTCACAAACCAGATACACACTATCAAAATGGGTGACTCCACATCAATCAGCAGACCTGTTACCAGCGGGGTGCTACAGGGGTCAGTGCTGGGCCCCTACTGTTTGGTATATACTTCTTAAAAAGTTCAGGTCAAAACTAAGGAGATATGGCTAACCAAATTTGCAAATGACTGCAAACTGGGAGCAATTATTGAATCCCCAAATTATGTCAGTATACTCCAGGAGGGTCTTACACAGACCAGTGACTGATGTCTTAGTCACAGTCTCAAACTGAATGCAAAGAAATGCATCATCATTCCCTATGCCGCAAACAATGTCCCTTCACACTATCAAATCAGCAGCAGTACCCTTAGTACCCACGAAGTGGTAAAGAACCTGGGATCACAAGTTGACTGCAACCTTAACTTCAACCACCATGTGTCTACTGCAGTAAGGAAGGCTTTCTACATAGCACACTTAATTAGTGAAAACATTGCCTCAGAAGTAAAAGAGGTTATAACCCTTCTATACTCGGCACTAATCTGGCCCATAATTGAGTATAACAGCCCGTTCGTCATGTACAATATAAAGCACCTGCAGCAACTGGAGAGACCTCAGAGGTTTCTAATAAAAAAGATCAATGAACTCCAGCATGTGCCTTACACAGACCAACTAAAGTACCTATCACTATACTCTGTATCACATAGACTTCTTAGGGGAGACTTATGCCTGGCCTACAGAGCAATCTCAGACTCAAAACTAATGAACTTGCTGCATATCTGTAAATAAAATGGGATGAGGGCTACCTGTTCCAGGGACCTGAATATGGCCTGCAAGTTAAATCAGACATGGACCTGAATATGGCCTGCAAGTTAAATCAGACATCCTAAAGGGACAAATTTATCTCCCAGTGACTGCTGTGTCTTTGGAATAGGCTACCAATTCACGTGAAACAAAACACCTCTATGATGCTATTCAAGGGGAACATGGATGAGTGGATGGGGCACCATAAATTCTTACCTGGAATAGTGCCCACAGCTCTCCTGGACATGGCTAATCATTACTAAATGCAATCTTAGGTATTGACTAGCAATTCTATGGTATTACATTGTGATGGAACGGCTAGGCTTGAAATGGCCTACCGGTTAATAGCTTAGTAGTCACCTATGATCCTATGATATGGACCTTTGGTGACAATGTGATATCTTTTCTTTTTAAAATGTTATCCAAATTTGCCATAGCTTTCCTTTCAAGAAACAAGTGTCTTTTAATTTCATGGCTGCAGTCACAATTTGATGAGGCATTTGAGCCCAGAAAAATAAAACCTGTTACTGCCTACATTTCTTCTCTATCAGTTTGTAAGGGGCTGATAGATAAATGACATATTTTATTTTTTGATCCTGAGAACCAAGCAAGCATTTATGCTTTCTGCTTTCAACTTCATCAACAGGCCTTCAAACCTTCCTTACTTTCAACCTTCATAGTGTCATCATTACATATCTGAGATTGTTGATATTTGTTCCAGAAATTTTGATTTCATCTACTGACTTGTCTAAGTTATCATTCTGCATGATATATTTAGCATATTAATTGAATATGTAGGGTGTAAATATATAACCTTGTCAACTAATGAATATTTGGTTCTAACTGTTGCTTCTTGCTTTGAATGCAGATTCCTCATGAGGCAAATAAGGTAACCTGGTATTGTATTTTCTCTTAGAGATTGCCATAGATTGTCATGGTCCAAACTGTGAAAAACTTTACAGTAGTCAATGAAACAGAAGTAAATATTTTTCTGTAACTCCTTTACATTCTTTATTATCCAGCAGATTTTGGTGTGGGTAAACCAGATTAATGGGATTATACTTTGTGGCAGACTGCCCAAAGAACTGTAAACAGAAGTTTATGATATTGTGCAGGAGACGGCAACAAACATATTCCAAATAGAAAACGTATTAAGAAGGCAAAATGGATGCCTGTGAAACATTTAGAAGTGACAGAGGTAAGAAGAGGAACAGCAAAAGGCAATGAAGATAAGGCACTATGACAAAATGAATGCTACATTGTGGAAAATAGCAAGAGGAGATTAGAAGGAATATTTAAATGAGTAGTGTAAAGAAATTGAAGAAGATAATAGAATAGGAAAGACAAGAGATCTCTCCAATAAGAATAGCAATATTAAGGGAAAATTTCAGGGAAAATGGGCATTAAAAAGGCAAATATGGGAAGGTCCCATTAGAAGTCAATGAAAAGAGGTGGGAGGGATATGCAGAAAAACTATATGAGAAGGCCACTAACACCACAGATACATATGATTTTGCTCTAGAGGCAGATATCCTCAATGTTGCTGTTAACAAGGTTGCATGATATGATGGGATTCCAAATGAATTGCTTGAAATCCTGAAAAATTATGCTGTTACGGTATTGCTTGTAATTTGCCAGCAAATACAGAAACATGACGATAGCTATTAGATTGGGTATAATGACATTCCATTCCCAAAAAAGGGCAATGTTAAAGTGTGCTCATATTATCAAATTGCTTCTGAGTCACTTTCTAACAATACAATGATAAATATCCTTTAAGATATACTCCTGAAATATTTTGGCAACCTATATTTCAGGGCTGTTATTTGCCATTTCAATTGGGAGCTAATGTTTGACTAGTGAGCCTATCTATTTTATTTTAAATTAATATATAAATTGTTTTTACATAGCTATACTAATTCAACTGTATTATTCAGGATTCAGAAACTTATTAGGGCACTGATGGCATTTAAAATCGGTCAGAGCAGCTGTCGTGAAGAAACTGTCACATTAGATCGCATACAGTGAGCTTGTTACCAGTTTGAACTTTAAGTGACTTTGTAATGGATTCTTTAAATTCTTATGTTTTTGAAAAATTACTAAAAAACAAGTCCATATTTGAGTGTAAGCACTGTGGTGCATAATGTAGAGATGGTCTATATGGCCTCTACCTCAAGTGTAAGTAAAATGTAAGATTACCAGTGACACAAATTTTTGTTTTTACCATTTTGACAAAGTGTTTTCCTCACTTTCTGAGTACATAATAGAATGGTTAGGTGAATATTATTCACTAGCACAAAGAACCATCTTAGGTTCTCAAACCATCAAACAGCTAACTACTACTTCCCATATTATACTAGAAAATGAGAAGCCTAGAAAAAGAAAGACAGGTTTCAGGTACAAACTAATAAAAAGAAGTGTAAGGCATCTTCCCCTTTATTGAATAAAAACAAAGACAGTGTGTATTGTGATTTACCCAAAGAAGAGTTCACCTCAAAAGACTATGAGAGCAGTATTAGTAATTTGGATACAGATAGAACTAGTATAAATAGACAGGTTAGAAGTAATGATAAATTGGCTTCGGGAATGAGCTGGAAACAACTGGAAGAAGCTGGAATGAGACTGGAATGAATGTCTTTATCTGTTAATTACCCAGAACTGTGCTGAACAGGTGCCAGTCTGTCCTTTACGGGCCAAATCTACACAGTGAAGTTAGATATCAACAATATCCAAATACTGTTTCCAATAACAGTGCTGATAAACTGGAATAGTTCTCTGCATTCATATTCTTCATATTCCTTTCTGAGTGTCTATACTGCCTTCTGAGGACTGCATAACCATAACTTCCTGCATATCAGTCCAAAAATGAACTAATTTAACTAACTGTATCTGAAGTATTTCCTAATAATACCAACCCCCCATGAAGTTCTACACTCCTCTTAAGCCTTGGTTTCCAAGCTTTGTAGCTTACAAACAAGATGTATTTGTACTCATATGTACAGCACATTCTGTTCTTATCGGTATTTTTAACTGAAGGTTATTTTCATTCATTGGAAGTGCATTCACTGAAACTGAATACAAACTGTGAAGTTTGCTTTAATATGGCTTATGTAAAGAGAATACTGCATTTTTGTACATTTAAGTTATACCTGATCTAACATCTAGATATCTGCTAAAGTGAGAAAATGGCATACACATGGTCTACAATATTTAGCCTGTTTGTTTATTGTTCTAATATATATAACTCTTGTTTTAAAGAGAATACAAAGACAAAATAAAAGGCAACCTTGTCTTGCACTTGATGTTATAATAATTTAAGGGGATAGAGAATAATTTAATTTAATTTTCAAATAGTTATTTTTAAAGATTATGTATTATTTGAATCAATATGTGAGAATACTAGCCTCTCTGGTGGAGTAGAGGGATAAAGCCCTGACAACAGTCCAGCTGACCTGGGTTTGATTTGTGAGTCAGGAAAATGATGGAGAGGCAGGGAAAGAATGGGTGTGACCATCTCAGATGGGAGGATGTTCATTGATACACTCTCTAAGGGGGGGTGGTCAAATGTGGAGAGTTCCCCTCAGAAGTTAATGAGTGTGGTGTGTGGGGAAAGGGAAGTGGGTGGGTTATACCAAAAAGTCCCCCCTTGACAGAAGCATAGATGAGCCAAGCCCCAGGACAGCCTCAGGATTCATAACTGGCATGTAATAAGTCCAGGCGTTGGAGAGGACCAAAAAAATAATATATCAGAATGCTAATAATATTTCAAAACCTGAAAGTGTAATCAAAAACCTTAGTTATGTCAACTTTTCTAACACCTGGGTGAGGGTATTTCTCGAAATGTTCTTGTAAATTAAATATAAAGGTTTATACATTTTTACTAGTATTTCTTATTGAGCTTGAAGAACAAAAGCTAAGTTATGCAGCAAGTAAAATAAAAATTAAATGTGTCATAAGATAGGAATTTTAAAATCTTCAGTATTATATTGTGATCTGCTTTCAAGATTGATGTTTGATGGTAGTAATTATGTGTCTGGTATAGTTAAAAAGGTTACATTTGCAAAACAAATATGGGCATAACTTATCATAAAATGATTGCTCAGGTCCATGTCTCTTGTCTCCATTAATGACTTTATAGTTTGACTACATAATGCTTTGTTGTTTGAAAACATTAGGGGAGTTATTAGGCATTCTGTTATGTAACTCTCTTCTATTATTGATGTATGAAATGTTATAAATTTTGTTGTAAAAAAATATCCTGGGGCATTCATTCAAGTGACTAGCATGATCATGTGTTAAAAAGGCCGTTTCTCACAAAGTGCCCATTTGTGATTCAGAGGCATGTAATTCACAATTGGGTAAGACCTCATTATCAGCTAATTTGCATGTCTCTGAATCATATTTGCTATCATGATGTGCGAGTCATTGCTGACCTGCTGACCTGCATTTAATAGTTGGAAAAAGCTGTTCATGTACATAGTGGCATTCTACCCCAATTCATTCTGGCACATACACAAGTACACACACACACGCACACACACGCACACACACACACACACACACACACACACACACACACACACACACACACACACACACACACACACACACACACACACAAACACATACACACACCACAGTTCAGGTACCTGTCCATAGCCTGTCTACCTTCCTGTGGTTTCCCCCACCCCCATAAAAGGTGAAGTGGCACTACAGCATGTATCTATAATGCCCTGGTGGTGTATTGTATCCCCCATCCTCCACTCCCCATACTGCCATTGGGTCCATTACAGCACATTAATTTTATTTATCCCTGGTGTCTAGGGGTTCCCCTCTACCCTCCCATCCCTGTTGTGATGTCTGTGTCTCTCCACCTCTTGATCTCCATTGTGATGTTCCTGCTGTTACTGTACTTCAGTATATGCTATCCATGGTGGTCTTTTGTTTTTTGTTCCCCATCAGTTTCCATACTACTGTTTTTTTTTTAATGAACTTTATTGAATTCAAGCACAACATATGAGAAAAGGATATAAAAACAAAACTGTATAAAAGGCAATGTCAAGCAAATAATTATTGCAATCAAACAATATACAGAATGTAACAATGTCCAGCAACAGATAAATGTGCTCCAAGATCTAACTCCATTCTGATAATGTCTTTTATTTCTTCTTCCCTCAGAATGCATAAGAATAGAAGAGAGTATTTCCTTGGCCATTCTGAGGAACACCCACACCACTGCTGGTGCCAATATGATACTTAAAGACTAAGCCTTGGTGAGTTTAGTGTATTGCCCACCCTAATTCCAGTGCTGCTGTTTGTGCAAGTATAGCACTTCTATGTAAGTATAATCTCTGGTGGTCTAGTGTATTTCCTCCACACCTCCAATCCCTGCACTGTCATTGAAATCAGTAAAACAATTTAAGAGTAGTTCCTAGTGGTCTAGTGCATCCCCCACCCCCGATCCCAGACCATGGTCAAGCTATGTAGTTGAACATGGTCTTTTGGCCATGTTCAGTACCATGATGTGGTGTGAATGGATGTACTGATCTATACCTCTCAATGATTTCTTGAATCACTTGGTCTGTAGATGCTTTCCTGGGGGCAGTTCCAGGGAGACATCACATGGCTAATTAGTATACCCCCCAGCAATGCCTCATTACCACTAAGCACAGCTGCAGGGTGTAGAGCTCCTTGCTGCACCATTTTAAGGCAGTTGCTGAATTGGGAAAAGGTACCACAATGTGCACACTGAGGTGTGCACATCACAGTACTTTATTGAATCCTGCTCTGCTTTTAATTTTTTTGCTCTTAATTAACTTACCATTATCGTTCTCGCCTTTTATCTTGGAATATAGTTTTGAAATATTTGATTTCTACACTAGTCTACTGATTTTTCAATTTTGTCACACCAAGAAAATGCATTATCTCCATGTTCTCATTCACTTTCATAACATTTTGTATAATTTTCTTTTCCAAATTTCTCTTTCCATATCAACATATATTTATTATAATTTATAGCTAATGACACACACACACACATGCACACACGCACACATGCACACACGCACACACACACACACACACACACACACACACACACACACACACACACACACACACACACACACACACACACACACACAGGCACAGGCACATGCACACACATGCACACACAGGCACACACACACACACACACACACACACACACACACACACACACACACACACACACACACACTCACACACACACATCATAATGCAGACACTCAAAATGCAGGCTAAATACAGACAAAAACATTCAGATTCACAGGAAATAAATCACAAACACTCTACTTCTCTGATCATTTTACTCTAAAAATATAATAAAAGAAAACAAGCAAAACCCCTAAACCACAGCAATAATATAGGACACAGTTTGCCCAAATACTGGTGGTACTACAAAAAGTTTTTTTCTTAAAGAAAGGTGCAAGGTTATGGTTATGGTAAGAATTTGGGGTAGGGTTAGCATGCACTAATAAGGCAGGCAGGGGGGGCACAGATACAAACACATGCTATAAAACCCTCACGTCACAAAAGCTATCCCTCAAACTTACCCTCACCTTAATTCAAACCTCCCAACAGTCATACAACACACTCCCACCACTTACACCAACCTGCTTACCTCTGTCTACATTCTGAACTGTCAGCATTTTGAACTGTCAACATTTTGATACTGCAGTTCTGACAGTTCTGCTATAAAACAACGATTTCCAAATTCCTGAGGCCCATCATAAATGGCAAAAAAAATGCTGGAAACACAAAAGGAAAAAAAATGAATGTTGTGTTTTTTGCAGGGGATAAGCTCCCTGCCAGCCCCCAGAGCCCCCAAACTTGTATACACCAACGCAGTGGTTGTACCAACTCGGAGAAAGGAGAAATATCCCAAAAATGTGAATAACTGCTTACACATAATTAGAAATCACACCGACATTGATTTCATGTGAAAAACAGAGATCAAGGTTATGTTCCTCAGATTTGTTTTCTTGAAGCTACGGTCATTTCAGGAATTTTACATGAGTCATCCACAGAGGAGCCAGTTCTTCTCATGACCATTCTGGACAGTCAACATGTTAACTGCAGCTATATATATATATATATATATATATATATATATATATATATATATATATATATATATATATATATATATATATATATAGGTTCATATAGGTAGGTACTGGGCTATCAGCCCTGGGGCCTATAAAAGCCCAGCCAAAAAGGTACCTGGCTTTTGCCACCCAAGAAAATTATTTTCCTGTGCCATGGTTGAGCAGAGCCACAGTGGTGATCCCCGGGGTGAATTTCCTATTTCCCATCCAATCATGAAGATTTTTCTTGAAGAGTGCTAATGAAGAGCTTTGTTTGATATAGATAGGTAGTTTATTCCAGAGTATGGGAAGTCTCTGGGACAGGAATCTATCCCTCCGGCATGTTCTGTTTATTGTGGTGACAAGGTTTAGGTCCCTAGAGCGTGTAGCTTGGAGGGATTGGGATTTCTTTAAGTGGAGCATGTCCAACAGCTCTGGGTTTGACATATCTTTGTATGTTAGGCAGAGATCTCCTCTGAGTAGGCGATATGCGATGGAGTAAAGCTGGAGTTTTTTGAGAAGGTCTGCGTAGGGCATCTGTTTGAGGCTGGTAATCCTCTTTGAGAGGTATTTCTGCGGCCTTTGCAGTTGTTGTAGATGTCTTGTGAGGTACATACCAAAAGGGGCATTGTACTCTATAATGGGTCTAATGAGTGATGAGTAGAGGGGAACAATGACCTCTTTTTTTCTGGATGAGAAACCTTTTGTGATGAGGTGTGCCATGTAGAAGGATTTCCTGACTACTTTGGCGATGTGATTATCAAAGGAGATCTATATATATATATATATATATATATATATATATATATATATATATATATATATATATATATATGTATACATATATATATATATATATATATATATATATGTGTGTGTGTGTGTGTGTGTGTGTGTGTGTGTGTGTGTGTGTGTGTGTGTGTGTGTGTGTATATATAGATAGATAGATAGACATATACATAAATATATATATATATATATAGATATATATAGATATATATATATAGATAGATAGATATAGATACAGGCTTATCCAATTGTTTTATATGAGAATATAAAGATTACTCTTTAGTTTACTATAATCCCTAATTTTTCCACCAATGACTGCTTCAAAACTATCCTCCATTCAAAATGGAATGTTTTGTAAAGTTAGATATATTTCAAGCTTTTTTAATTTGCTCATATATAAGCTTATAATTATTTAACTTTAAAGCAATGAATATAGGTTCATGAGTAAATACTAAGTGAGCTGTCCTTGTGAGCCTTTTTAAGCTTAGCCAGTTTCCTTTTTTATGCTTGGATTAACTTATCCCATTTGGTTAGAGAGTGGCCTTTTCCATCCCATGGTTGATAATTCCTTCTAAAGTCTATAACTGGGATCATACTATAGAAAATTTGATGGAACCCAATGGGACAGATTATTTATGATGCTTCATGCTACTCAAGTCAGTCGTGACAAATTTCATGACACCCATGCAAATGGGAGCTGAAAGTTCGACTGCTGAATCCTACACTAAGGCACTGTATGAGCACATTCACTTGTGCATGAATCGTGCCATCTGAAATAGAACCAAGATGCTCCCCTCCAAAAACAGGAAGCCAATCTGGTGGTCCCCTGCCATAAACAAGCTATATAACAGAAGAAACTGTTGTAGAAAAGAGGAAAATCCCAGGACGCAGAAAACTCCCTTACCAGCCGCAGTAAGAAGCTGAGATTCCTCATAAAATCCTCCAAAGCTAGTTACAAAAATAAAATTGCCAGAAATTCCAAAGACAACCACAAGGCATTCTATAGTTATGTCAAGAATCTAAATGGCAATGCTCAAATATGCTCCGAGTTACAACAGAATGGCATTAAATATACTGATCCCAAGGATATTGCCAATATCCTGGCAGATCGATTTAGTGCAAACTTCACCCCCCTCACTCCCTAAAGGGCCCATCTTAATACCAAAAGATTGCCAAATTCCGGTAATCATGGCCACACAGGTAGAAACCACACTCTCCAAAGCTAAGAATACAGCATCCATGGGACCAGATGACATCCTGGGCTGTGTACTACATGAACTACAAAATGAACTGGCACCTCACCTAAGTGCCATGTTTAATCATAGCCTCACATCAGGCTTCATGCCCACTGAGTGGCGCACAGCTACAGTTATCCCACTCCACAAGGGGAGATCCACCTTGGATTCCAGGAACTACCATCCCATCAGTTTGACGAGCCTGATCTGCAAGTGCATGGAACACATTATGAACTTATAAACAAAGACATTGGCAACCCTCAGACACTGGACCCCACCCAGTTTGGGTTCGTGAAGGGCCGATCTTGTCTCCTGAACCTGACTGACTTCTTCGAATCAGTCTCCAGAGCTGTGGATGAGGGTAAGGCAGTCCACACAGCCTATCTGGACCTTGCCAAGTCCTTCGACACCATCCCCCACTCTGGAATCATAGATAAACTTACTAAGCTGGGCATAAATCCCTACGTCACTCGATGGGTTGCCAACTGGTTTACTGACAGAACCCAGACTGTAAAAGTAGCCGACTCTAAATCCAGCTCCAGACAAGTGACAAGTGGAGGACCTCAGGGTTCAGTCCTGGGACCACTCTTGTTTGGCATCTACTTCTCTGAAGTACAGGCCAACACTAAGGGACTCTGACTAACAATGTTTGCAGATGACTGCAAACTAGAAGCCATTATTGAATCCCCAAATGATGTGGATATTCTACAAAAGGGCCTTACAGAAATAGATGCTTGGTGCCAGAGTCATGGGCTCAAGCTTAATGCCAAGAAATGTATAGTTATCCCCTTTGGGAAAAACCATGTACCCATGAATTACCATATAGGTGGCAGTACACTAAACACCGAAAGTGTGATGAGCGACACAGATGGACAGTGGTCTCACCTTCAATAACCACATCAGTCAGGAGATCCTTCTATGTGGCACACCTTATCACTAAGGAATTTTCATCCAGAAAAATGGAGGTCATTGTCCCACTGTACTCATCCTTCATTAGACCCATTATAGACTACAATGCTCTATTTGGTATGTACCTCACAAGACATCTGCAACAGCTGGAAAGGCTGCAGAAATACCTCACTAAAATAATCACAGGCCTATAGCAGATACCCTATGCTGATCATCTAAAAAAACTCCAGCTATACTCTGTGGCATATCGTCTACTCAGAGGCAATCTCTGCTTAACATACAAGGCATGTCAAACCCTGAGCTGCTGGACATGCTCCACTTAAAGAAATCCCAATCCCTCCGAGCCACATGCACCAGGGATCTAAACCTTGTCATGACAATGAACAAAACATGCTGGAGAGATAGGTTCCTGACCCAGAGACTCTCCATAGTCTGGAATAGATTGCCCATACATGTCAAGCAAAGTGCCTCCTTGGCGCTCTTCAAAAGGAACCTTGACGATTGGATGGGAGATAGAAAATTCACCCCGGGGATCATGTCAATCACCGTGCTAGACAGGGGTCCAGGGAAGTAAATATTGAGGGAAGAAATATCCAGGGAATTGTTATGGCTAGGCTTGTGTAGGCCCTAGGACCGATAGCCTAGTACCAACCTATGAACCTATGAGCTGACTCTCTCCATTAGTAGTACAGGGGACATTCCTGGATTGGATTCTCTGTACCAAGGATAGATTCAAGTTGTGCTTGTATATTGGCAGGGATTAACTTTGTTTTACATAGATGTAGAGTCTATTCCAGAGCTTTGGTATCCTCTGCAAGATAAAGTTGTCCAAACCATTCTGTTGATGTTGCAGAAGAGGTTTAGATTCCTAGACCAAGTATTTCCAATGCCATTTGACTTGCTGATGTGAAGTAAATTCGTCAGTACTGAGTTGGAGAATTGCGACATATTTGCATAGAACATGCATATTTTCATTCAATTGTTTGTACTACATTTTATGTCTACACAATAGCTGAATCATCACAATATGAGCAATGTATAAATGTTATAACTAGTAATGTAGTGAAAAAATCAGGCGCAGTTAGAACTCAGTTCTTGAACAAATCTTATGTGTATTTAAGATATGTCTGTATTATTTTCTTTAAACCAGATTTTGATGCCATCAAACATCATACAAACTTTTTTATGATAAATTCTCAGACAAAATTGTCATATCTTATTTGGCAATACAGTACACGGATACTATTCTGTGTGCGATATAGTTAATGCATACATGGGACAGAACAAATATGGGACATATGTTGTTAGTGAGGAAGAAAATAATGGCAGCTTCATTTTCATACTTGTTGCTTTAATGGGATTCATATACAAAGTTGTTTTGCTGTGACCAGCCATAAAGAACTATCTTTCTCTCTGAATTCCATCCTATTCCCCGCAGCATGGTTGTCATGTTGAAGCAAATAGTGTGTTCTGGCAACGTTTGCTGGACCTATAAAATATATCAGGACAACATGAGTTGTTGTTGACAATAGGGTCATAAATTCTCACATCAGGACAGACGGAAAAGGATAAGAGAACTGCTTGAGTCCATATGGGTTGTGCAAGAGGAATAAAGAAGGAGGGCCATCCTTTATTGGCATTTGATTACCAGGAAAGTCTGTGGAGAAGACCATTTTCGGCAGAGGCCCGGGGAGAAAAGCTCCAAATTATTACAAAGCATTTGAAGAACAATAATTTTACAATCTTCAAAAAGATTGCTTAGATTTTAATTTTTGTGAAGTCTGGAAGTTAGTAAGGAAGGGAGCACCATAAAGAAGAGCTGGGAGGAAATAATTAGCAGCAAGTGTAGTTTTAGTTGCATTGGTGAGAAAAGTTTTAGCTTTGTAAAGCATCCCTAGTTTTTGATGAGTTTTTCTTATGCAATTTTGTATATGCAGGGTGAATGTAAGATTATCATCCACTATCACCCCTAATACTTTGCTAAGAGAAGTGACTTCAATGGTTGTATTATCAAAAGTGAGGACTTCAAATGTGATTTTTTCATGAGAGAGGGATTTAAGTCACAAACTTAGTAGTTTGGTCTTTTTTGGGCTGAACATGAGTTGTGAGTTATAAAGCCATGTTTCAGTGGCTGCTAAAGCTTCCTGAATATTTTTGGAGGTGTACCACATTGTCAGATGTGCAAATGAGAGTGGAATCATCTGAGTCCTGTGGCCTGTTGTGTGGAAGTATAGAGGGCATTGGTAAAAATGTTAAAGAGGAGGGGAATAAGGATAGAGCCTTGTGGTATACCATTGGTGACTGGGAGGTAAGGAGAGATTGTGGAGTGCCATTTTACTGACTGATATCTATTGGACAGGTAGTTTTTGAACCACAGAAGGGTGGACTGAGAGACCTAGTGAGGACATTTGAAGTAAAATTCTGCTGTGACAAACTGTGTTGAAGGCTTTATACAAGAAATAAATAAGGAAGAGACTAGTTTGCCATTATCTGTAGATTTATTGACAGTATCTGTATAGGTTAGAAGGGCAGTGCTAGTACTATGCGAAGGACAGAAGCCATGCTATGTAAGGGATAAGAATTTTTGCCGACTGATAACCACACAACCCAAGGGCTGCAAACAAAAACAAAGTCCAATACTTAACAACGTTGCTCCAATACAATAAAGGCTGTCCCTTTACCCACGTACCACACTGCTTAGGTAATCCAAAAATCGATCTCAAACGGATATTTTGAAAAATTTATTGTGACCAAAATGTAAGATACATAAAATAAAGTACTTTAAACACATAAAAAGAAAAGTAACTGATTTAGCGCTTTCATCTCCTGCACCGGAGACTTCCTCAGAATCCAGTTACCATTGACAGATCTTGCATTATATATCACAGTATTGTCAACCCATTGGTTGAGAATTGAGCAATTATATAATTAATTGCATATAGTTGTTAATTAAAAGGGCTAGGCTTCAGTAGAAAAAACTATGCAACACTGCAAAAAACATTGTGTGTAATAAAAGTTGTTGAACAGTACTACCTATTAGAGATACAGAAAAAACAAAAATAATATACTGTTATAATACCAAAAGAACAAATATAAATAGGTGCATATTGTTTTTGTTATTAAAAATCCTAAAATCACAATTGATGTTAATATGAAACAATATATATATATATATATATATATATATATATATATATATATATATATATATATATGATTTTATGGAAAATATTGTGTTTGCTAAAACCATCCCTATCCAACGATTTTTTATATAGGTTATTAAATAGGTAAATAAACATTTTATTAAATAACTGTATGTAAAATATATATGTGTATAAATGTATATGTATATCCCAATATATGTGTATGTAAAAAAGGAATAAATATGATTGAATGTATATTACGATATATGAACTATAAATTACATATATATAAAATATAAAATATGTATATAAATATATATAGTTGTAATATAGAAATATATGAATATGTATAAAATACTGATAACTGTGCAAATTGATTAAGAGTGAACACATTAAACAGAAACCTATCTTGTTAAAATACATAAGAAAACAAATATTGAAGTTGTTGAATTTCTAACAAACAAATATTGATAAATATTATTAACTTCTTCAATAAATATTAATATTGAAACATTATTAAAAATTATTAAATTATTAATTGTTAAAAATTAATAAAAATTATTAATATTGAAATTGAAAATTGTATATATATATATATATATATATATATTAAATATCTATATATATATATATATATATATATATATATATATATATATATATATTAAATATCTATATATATATATATATATATATATATATATATATATATATATATGTATTGAATATATTGAAAAGTTAAAAACATTATTAAAAACTTTAAAAATGTTAACTAATTTTGTTCAACTGATACTTGTTTTTCAGGCTTCCTTTTATTGTTGTTCATTCTACCTTTTCTTTGGGTCCACTGCCAATGTTTTTAATGCCGGAGTTATAGAGATGTGGTCATTTAATCCTTTTCCACTACATGCGTCTAATCTCAGCTGCCAGATTATTTCCCTATACTCTAACTTTGCCTCCCAATCGCCTCCTCTGTCCATGGGTTCAATTTCCTCTAACACCCAAAATTTAAAATCTGCCTGTTTGCATACCAATGCATGCCTGTATAATGCATTATTGTCATTGTGTTTGTTGATATCCCTGGTATGCTCATATATTCTATTCCTAAGGTGGCGTTCAGTTTTGCCTATATAATAGCTCCAGCGTGCCTTACAAAACACCAAATATACTACTCCTTTTGAGTAGCAACTATTATATATTTTGGCTTTTAAAGTTATATCCAAGCTTGGTATTCTAATTTCTTTCAATCCGGCAATGTATGAACATTGTGCACACCTACCACATTTAAAAGTGCCATGCCTCTTGTTGGCCCCACTAGCTGTGGTTGTTCTCTGTTCAATAATGTTCTTAATATTATTTTTCCTTCTAAAACTGTATTTAATATCACATTGGAATACATCAGTTTTCGTTGCCATATTCCTGAACATTTCCCAAGTATCATTAATGCTTTTTTTCAACCATTTTACACCTTGATGGTATGTAATCGTCAAATAGGGTGTAGAACTTGCTACAAATAAATTCTGAATATTGAAACTGTTCTTACTACTATTCCTAACTGTAATCTCCAAACACCCATCATTTATTAACAGAGGGTTATATTTATTACCTCTTTCTGAAATTACATATTCTTTAATAGGGCTAATAAAATCCATAGGGTAGCCTCTTAGAACATTTTTCTACATTATTAATTTCATTTAGAAATTCTGCATTGTCAGAGATCATCCTGGCCATCCTAATCATTTGTCCTTTTACAATGTTCTTCTTAAGTTGATAAGGATGGTCACTGTCAAAATTCAAATAGGCATTAGAATGATGTTCTTTTCTAAATATATTGGACCTGCAGCATTTGTTCTGGTTATCCTTACTTAATTTTATATCTAAGAAATGTATTTCTTCAGTACCTATTTGATGTGTAAAATGCAAAAAGGTAGTTGTCTGGTTTATATACTTTATAAAATCTTGAATGTGGTCATAGGAACTGGACCATAAAACAAAAATGTTGTCCAGGAAACAAAAATAATTAGTAATATATTGATTGTATACAGAGTTGAACACATATTTCTTTTCCCAAAATAACATAATAATGTTAGCATACATAGGGGCACAAGCAGAGCCCATGGCGACTCCCTCTTTCTGATGGTAATAATCCCCCTCAAAATACACGTAGTTATATTTTAATATCAATTCCATACATTCCAAGACAATTCTAAACTCAGCTCCTATCAACAGTTTCAATTCAACAAGTGTTTTTTCAAACCATTCCAAGCCAATGGCTTGAGGTATAACCGAAAACAATTCTTTGACATCGATAGTAATGAACAACATATTGTTTGAATAAGTACTCACACCAATTTTCTTCAAAAAGTCCCATGAATCTACCAAAATATGGTCATATTTTGTATTAAATTCTTTTAACATAGTGTCCACATAAATAGCCAAAGGCTGGGTTTTAGATCCCTGGGATGACACTATAGGTCGCATGGGTGGATTATATAGGGATTTGTGAATTTTGGGTATACCAAATATACCCGGAATAACAGGTTTTGGTACTTTTAAAAATTTGTATAGTTCCATATCAATCATTCCTGTGAACAAATTGTCTTCCAAAATGAGGTCTATCTTCCTGTATGATATATTAATCTCATTCTTCGTTACTAAACCATACTGTTCTTCTTTGTCCAAAATATTCTTCATCTTCTTGATGTAATCCCATCTATCCATAATAACCACCCCTCCCCCTTTATCAGGTTTCATTATACGAATTTTGTCATTACTACTCAAATCTCTTAGTAATTTTTCTTCAGCCTTTGTCAAATTATTTTTGTTTTATTGTTGTTCTTATATCTGTTTCATATCCTATTAATGACACATTTTTCAAAATTCGAGATCTCATGTTGTAAGGGAGGATTGTATATACTATGTCTAGTTAAAGAGTTTTCCCTATCTTGGACTGCTCTATCCTTGTATATATGTCTAAAATTTAATTTTCGTGTAAACAACTTAATATCCAGTATAATGTTTTCGACTCTAGGTTTGTTAACAGGTACGAAAGTAAACCCTTTAGTGAACAAACTAAAAAAATCTTGGTTAATCAAAATGTCAGTGTAATTAAATATATTAAAATTGTTGAAAGTATGGATAATGACATCCACCTGTTCCTGTACAACTATTGTTGGTTCGGAACTACAATCACCTATTGTGTCTTGACACAAAACCATTTCTAGATCCCCTATCTGTATACCCTCCCTGTGTGCATAACCTGCGCATATGTTTGTTGGGTCCGGTTTCTCAACCTCTCTGACCTCCTGGGTTCATCCATCCCTAAGGGGCATTGGTTCTAACTTTGTTTTCATCTTCCATTATGTCAGGGTGTTCTTCCTGTGCATATCTATGGTACTCTAGTTGGTTGGGATCCAATTGCCCCTGCTCCCAATGTCTTGGCTCCCAATTCCTATCCCTTCCTGCCCCTCTGTAACTGTTGTTCCTATTGTATCCTTCCCTATAAGGTGTGTACGAACCCTTCCCCCACCCGTGGTTCTTAATTATACTGTCCCCAACATATGCGCAACCTTTCTCGTAATCACCAAGGTCCCTTTCAAGCTTCTTTAATTTTCTATTAATGTTCATATTGGTGGCAGAATCAATGTCATACAGTACTCTAAAATATACATGTTTATACTCGTCTACTCGAGATAGTAAGTCTGTATCAATTTCATCATACAGCTTATCTATTTCCTTTTTCATTTGTTCCATTGTATCAGTGTTATGTTTCATCATTAATTTTAACATCGCTAGCCCACATTCATTCAGAATATCACAAATACTTTTAAAAAATATTTTATCACCATTCATGTTGTTCGGAAACTTATTCAATCTCAAACCTTTAGGTACAACCTTTTCTTTTATACATTTATCAAAGTACCAATTTTCTACACTGAGTGATTTAAATTTTAATAATAATTTCTTAAATATCTTACATTTGTCCTTATATGTTAAGCTATTCGCTGGTTCTTTCATTTTTTCTTTTTCTTTTAAAAAGGCACAAGATTTGTTTAACCATGTACTAAAGTCCATATCTTTGTAAATATCCATGGCATGTGATTCCGTTTTGTCATTAGTTCTGTTTGGGCAGAAAGTAGAGGGATTCTGTCCCTCGTTTCATTTTACACATCAAATAGGTACTGAAGAAATACATTTCTTAGATATAAAATTAAGTAAGGATAACCAGAACAAATGCTACAGGTCCAATATATTTAGAAAAGAACATCATTCTAATGCCTATTTACATTTTGACAGTGACCATCCTTATCAACTTAAGAAGAACATTGTAAAAGGACAAATGATTAGGATGGCCAGGATGATCTCTGACGATGCAGAATTTCTAAATGAAATTAATAATGTAGAAAAAATGTTCTGCGAAAGTGGCTACCCTATGGATTTTATTATCCCTATTAAAGAATATGTAATTTCAGAAAGAGGTAATAAATATAACCCTCTGTTAATAAATGATGGGTGTTTGGAGATTACAGTTAGGAATAGTACTAAGAACAGTTTCAATATTCAGAATTTATTTGTAGCAAGTTCTACACCCTATTTGACGATTACATACCATCAAGGTGTAAAATGGTTGAAAAAAAGCATTAATGATACTTGGGAAATGTTCAGGAATATGGCAACGAAAACTGATGTATTCCAATGTGATATTAAATACAGTTTTAGAAGGAACAAGAATATTAAGAACATTATCGAACAGAGAACAACCACAGCTAGTGGGGCCAACAAGAGGCATGGCACTTTTAAATGTGGTAGGTGTGCACAATGTTCATACATTGCCGGATTGAAAGAAATTAGAATACCAAGCTTGGATATAACTTTAAAAGCCAAAAGATATAATAGTTGCTACTCAAAAGGAGTAGTATATTTGGTGTTTTGTAAGGCATGCTGGAGCTATTATATAGGCAAAACTGAACGCCACCTTAGGAATAGAATATATGAACATACCAGGTTTATCATTAAACACAATGACAATAATGCATTATACAGGCATGCATTGGTATGCAAACAGGCAGATTTTAAATTTTGGGTGTTAGAGGAAATTGAACCCATGGATAGAGGAGGCGATTGGGAGACAAAGTTAGAGTATAGCGAAATGATCTGGCAGCTGAGATTAGACGCATGTAGTGGAAAAGGATTAAATGACCACATCTCTATAACTCCAGCATTAAAAACATTGGCAGCAGACCCAAAGAAAAGGTAGAATGAACAACAATAAAAGGAAGCCTGAAAAACAAGTATCAGTTGAACAAAATTAGTTAACATTTTTAAAGTTTTTAATAATGTTTTTAACTTTTCAATATATTCAATATGTATATATATATATATTTAATACATATATATATATATATATATATATATATATATATATACAATTTTCAATTTCAATATTAATAATTTTTATTAATTTTTAACAATTAATACTTTTTAATAATTTTTCAATATTAATATTTATTGAAGTTAATAATATTTATCAATATTTGTTTGTTATAAATTCAACAACTTCAATATTTGTTTTCTTATGTATTTTAACAAGATAGGTTTCTGTTTAATGTGTTCACTCTTACTCAATTTGCACAGTTATCAGTATTTTATACATATTCATATATTTCTATATTACAACTATATATATTTATATACATATTTTATATTTTATATTTTATATATATGTAATTTATAGTTCATATACCATAATATACATTCAATCATATTTATTCCTTTTTTACATACACATATATTGGGATATACATATACATTTATACACATATATATTTTACATACAGTTATTTAATAAAATGTTTATTTACCTATTTAATCACCTATATAAAAAATCGTTGGATAGGGATGGTTTTAGCAAACACAATATTTTCCATAAAATCATATATATTTTTTTTTTCATATTAACATCAATTGTGATTTTAGGGTTTTTAATAACAAAAACAATATGCACCTATTTATATTTGTTCTTTTGGTATTATAACAGTATATTATTTTTGTTTTTTCTGTATCTCTAATAGGTAGTACTGTTCAACAACTTTTATTACACACAATGTTTTTTGCAGTGTTGCATAGTTTTTCTACTGAAGCCTTGCCCTTTTAATTAACAACTATATGCAATTAATTATATAATTGCTCAATTCTCAACCAATGGGTTGACAATACTGTGATATATAATGCAAGATTTGTCAATGGTAACTGGATTCTGAGGAAGTCTCCGGTGCAGGAGATGAAAGCGCTAAATCAGTTACTTTTCTTTTTATGTGTTTAAAGTACTTTATTTTATGTATCTTACATTTTGGTCACAATAAATTTTTCAAAATATCTGTTTGAGATCGATTTTTGGATTACCTAAGCAGTGTGGTACGTGGGTAAAGGAACAACCTTTATTGTATTGGAGCAACGTTGTTAAGTATTGGACTTTGTTTTTTTTGCAGCCCTGGGGTTGTGTGGTTATCAGTCGGCAATTATTGGTGTTCCGGATACGAGGAGTCAAACCCAGCATATGGATAACAGTACTATGTTGAACGAATTGTTAAGGGTTATTCAAACCCATTCGCAAATGGACATTCCTTTAACAGGTTCTTCCAATGAAATACCTTGTGCACAAAGCAGCCCGAAGGAGACCAGGGCAGCCAGGATGACGTCAGAAGCTCGCGACGCGTCGGCGGGAGGTAGAGAGGCTATGGTGGACAATGTTTGTAGAAGGAGAAACGATGGACAGAATCCCTCTACTTTCCACCCAAATGAAACTAATGACAAAACGGAATCACATGCCATGGATATTTACAAAGATATGGACTTTAGTACATGGTTAAACAAATCTTGTGCCTTTTTAAAAGAAAAAGAAAAAAATGAAAGAACCAGCGAATAGCTTAACATACAAGGACAAATGTAAGATATTTAAGAAATTATTATTAAAATTTAAATCACTCAGTGTAGAAAATTGGTACTTTGATAAATGTATAAAAGAAAAGGTTGTACCTAAAGGTTTGAGATTGAATAAGTTTCCGAACAACATGAATGGTGATAAAATATTTTTTAAAAGTATTTGTGATATTCTGAATGAATGTGGGCTAGCGATGTTAAAATTAATGATGAAACACAACACTGATACAATGGAACAAATGAAAAAGGAAATAGATAAGCTGTATGGTGAAATTGATACAGACTTACTATTTCGAGTAGACGAGTATAAACATGCATATTTTAGAGTACTGTATGACATTGATTCTGCCACCAATATGAACATTAATAGAAAATTAAAGAAGCTTGAAAGGGACCTTGGTGATTACGAGAAAGGTTGTGCATATGTTGGTGACAGTATAGTTAAGAATCACGGGCGGGGGAAGGGTTCGTACACACCTTATAGGGAAGGATACAATAGGAACAACAGTTACAGAGGGGCAGGAAGGGATAGGAATTGGGAGCCAAGACATTGGGAGCAGGGGCAATTGGATCCCAACCAACTAGAATACCATAGATATGCACAGGAAGAACACCCTGACATAATGGAAGATGAAAACAACGTTAGAACTAATGCCCCTTTAGGGATGGACGAACGCAGGAGGTCAGAGAGGTTGAGAAACCTGACCCAACAAACATATGCGCAGGTTATGCACACAGAGAGGGTATACAGATAGGGGATCTAGAAATGGTTTTGTGTCAAGACACAATAGGTGATTGTAGTACCGAACCAACAATAGTTGTACAGGAACAGGTGGATGTCATTATCCATACTTTCAACAATTTTAATATATTTAATTACACTGACATTTTGATTAACCAAGATTTTTTTAGTTTGTTCACTAAAGGGTTTACTTTCGTACCTGTTAACAAACCTAGAGTCAAAAACATTATACTGGATATTAAGTTGTTTACATGAAAATTAAATTTTAGACATATATATAAGGATAGAGCAGTCCAAGATAGGGAAAACTCTTTAACTAGACATAGTATATACAATCCTCCCTTACAACATGAAATCTCGAATTTTGAAAAATGTGTCATTAATAGGATACAAAACAGATATAAGAACAACAATAAAACTAAAAGTAATTTGACAAAGGCTGAAGAAAAATTACTAAGAGATTTGAGTAGTAATGACAAAATTCGTATAATGAAACCTGATAAAGGGGGAGGGGTGGTTATTATGGATAGATGGGATTACATCAAGAAGATGAAGGATATTTTGGACAAAGAAGAACAGTATGGTTTAGTAACGAAGAATGAGATTAATATATCATACAGGAAGATAGACCTCATTTTGGAAGACAATTTTTTCACAGGAATGATTGATATGGAACTATACAAATTTTTAAAAGTACCAAAACCTGTTATTCCGGGTATATTTGGTATACCCGAAATACACAAATCCCTATATAATCCACCCATGCGACCTATAGTGTCATCCCAGGGATCTAAAACCCAGCCTTTGGCTATTTAGGTGGACACTATGTTAAAATAATTTAATACAAAATATGATCATATTTTGGTAGATTCATGGGACTTTTTGAAGAAAATTGGTGTGAGTACTTATTCAGACAATATGTTGTTCATTACTATCGATGTCAAAGAATTGTTTTCGGTTATACCTCAAGCCATTGGCTTGGAATGGTTTGAAAAAAACACTTGTTGAATTGAAACTGTTGACAGGAGCTGAGTTTAGAATTGTCTTGGAATGTATGGAATTAATATTAAAATATAACTACGTGTATTTTGAGGGGGATTATTACCATCAGAAAGAGGGAGTCGCCATGGGCTCTGCTTGTGCCCCTATGTATGCTAACATTATTATGTTATTTTGGGAAAAGAAATATGTGTTCAACTCTGTATACAATCAATATAGTACTAATTATTTTCATTTTCTGGACAACGTTTTTGTTTTATGGTCCGGTTCCTATGACCACATTCAAGATTTTATACAGTATATAAACCAGACAACTACCTTTTTGCATTTTACACATCAAATAGGTACTGAAGAAATACATTTCTTAGATATAAAATTAAGTAAGGATAACCAGAACAAATGCTACAAGTCCAATATATTTAGAAAAGAACATCATTCTAATGCCTATTTACATTTTGACAGTGACCATCCTTATCAACTTAACAAGAACATTGTAAAAGGACAAATGATTAGGATGGCCAGGATGATCTCTGACAATGCAGAATTTCTAAATGAAATTAATAATGTAGAAAAAATGTTCTGCGAAAGAGGCTACCCTATGGATTTTATTAGCCCTATTAAAGAATATGTAATTTCAGAAAGAGGTAATAAATATAACCCTCTGTTAATAAATGATGGGTGTTTGGAGATTACAGTTAGGAATAGTAGTAAGAACAGTTTCAATATTCAGAATTTATTTGTAGCAAGTTCTACACCCTATTTGACGATTACATACCATCAAGGTGTAAAATGGTTGAAAAAAAGCATTAATGATACTTGGGAAATGTTCAGGAATATGGCAACGAAAACTGATGTATTCCAATGTGATATTAAATACAGTTTTAGAAGGAACAAGAATATTAAGAACATTATTGAACAGAGAACAACCACAGCTAGTGGGGCCAACAAGAGGCATGGCACTTTTAAATGTGGTAGGTGTGCACAATGTTCATACATTGCCGGATTGAAAGAAATTAGAATACCAAGCTTGGATATAACTTTAAAAGCCAAAAGATATGATAGTTGCTACTCAAAAGGAATAGTATATTTGATGTTTTGTAAGGCATGCTGGAGCTATTATATAGGCAAAACTGAACGCCACCTTAGGAATAGAATATATGAGCATACCAGGGATATCAACAAACACAATGACAATAATGCATTATACAGGCCTGCATTGGTATGCAAACAGGCAGATTTTAAATTTTGGGTGTTAGAGGAAATTGAACCCATGGATAGAGGAGGCGATTGGGAGCCAAAGTTAGAGTATAGGGAAATGATCTGGCAGCTGAGATTAGACGCATGTAGTGGAAAAGGATTAAATGACCACATCTCTATAACTCTGGCATTAAAAACATTGGCAGCGGACCCAAAGAAAAGGTAGAATGAACAACAATAAAAGGAAGCCTGAAAAACAAGTATCAGTTGAACAAAATTAGTTAACATTTTTAAAGTTTTTAGTAATGTTTTTAACTTGTCAATATATTCAATATATATATATATATATTTTTAATACATATATATATATATATATATATATATATATATATATATATACAATTTTCAATTTCAATATTAATAATTTTTATTAATTTTTAACAATTAATAATTTTTAACAATTTTTCAATATTAATATTTATTGAAGAAGTTAATAATATTTATCAATATTTGTTTGTTATAAATTCAACAACTTCAATATTTGTTTTCTTATGTATTTTAACAAGATAGGTTTCTGTTTAATGTGTTCACTCTTACTCAATTTGCACAGTTATCAGTATTTTATACATATTCATATATTTCTATATTACAACTATATATATTTGGTTCTACCTGACTTCGTCGACAGCTGAGAAGACCGACATCGGAATCCGGAGCTCCAGAAGATCGAAAGCGAAGAAGACCGACGCGAATCGCGGGTTGCAGAACATCGACAATGCAGAAGACCGACACGACGGATGACAACACCAACGCCGAGGATGCCGACATGGGGAAAGGCTGTGTGAGTATGCGGTAGTGGACGTTAGTCGAGCAGGTAAGTGTGGAGATTGACGGTCTGTGGGGATAGGGGTGGGTTAAGTGAGTTAGGGTTAGGGAGCGATAGGGGTGGGTTAAGTGAGTTAGGGTTAGGGAGCGGGTAGGTAAGTGTGCGATAGTGACGGACCTTAGGGTTACGGTAAGGTTTAGTGTGGGCTTGTAAGGATTTTGGTGTGCTTGTGTTGTGTGTGTGGTTTGTGGAATGGGGATGTGTTTTGTTTTGTATGGGGTTTCGTGTTTGTGTACCGTCGGTTATTTCGTTGTCGGTTATGTGTGGTTTCGTGTTTATGGACTGTCGAATATGTGGTGTCGGTGATGTGGTTGTCGGTGTTGTGTGGTTTCGATTATGTCAGGTAGAACCATATATTTATATACATATTTTATATTTTATATTTTATATATATGTAATTTATAGTTCATATATCGTAATATACATTCAATCATATTTATTCCTTTTTTACATACACATATATTGGGATGTACATATACATTTATACACATATACATTTTACATACAGTTATTTAATAAAATGTTTATTTATCTATTTAATCACCTATATAAAAAAAATCGTTGGATAGGGATGGTTTTAGCAAACACAATATTTTCCATAAAATCATATATATATATATATATATATATATATATATATTGTTTCATATTAACATCAATTGTGATTTTAGGATTTTTAATAACAAAAACAATATGCACCTATTTATATTTGTTCTTTTGGTATTATAACAGTATATTATTTTTGTTTTTTTCTGTATCTCTAATAGGTAGTACTGTTCAACAACTTTTATTACACACAATGTTTTTTGCAGTGTTGCATAGTTTTTCTACTGAAGCCTAGCCCTTTTAATTAACAACTATATGCAATTAATTATATAATTGCTCAATTCTCAACCAATGGGTTGACAATACTGTGATATATAATGCAAGATTTGTCAATGGTGTACTGGATTCTGAGGAAGTCTCCGGTGCAGGAGATGAAAGCGCTAAATCAGTTACTTTTCTTTTTATGTGTTTAAAGTACTTTATTTTATGTATCTTACGTTTTGGTCAAAATAAATTTTTCAAAATATCCGTTTGAGATCAATTTTTGGATTACCTAAGCAGTGTGGTACGTGGGTAAAGGGACAGCCTTTATTGTATTGGAGCAATGTTGTTAAGGATAAGAATTTTTCCTGTAGGAGATAGTCTAGCAATTGTTTCTGAATACTTTTTTAAAGTATTTTGGTGAGGGGAGATAAGATTGCTAAAGGTTTAAAGTTATTAATATATTTTGAATTTCCTCCTTTGTGCAGAGGGATAATGTGTGACCTTTTGCAGAGAGAGGGAATGTGGGATTCCTAGATTGACCTATTTATAAATATTGAGATAGGATAGGCAATGCTATTGGCTGCTGTTTTTAGGTACTCGGTTGGAAGGCCATCAGCTGAAGAAGAGCATGGTTTAAATTTGTTTAAGAGTAGTTTTATACAGCCTGTAGGCATAGGTTTGAAGGTTAAAGTGGATGTAGTGATATGTGGTTGTTGGACAGGGTTGGGATTAGCTGTTGAGGAATCCTTGGTTAGAATGCTTGTATGGTGAATGTCTTGGTGGTGGTTAACATATGATCCACTGAGGCAGACAGCCACAACATTACATACAATGATGGGAGACATATAACTGGTAGATGTCCCCTTAGCAAGGAAAGTGCATTGGGATGGAATCAGATATTACAAAGACATCACCAGTGAAACAGTCAGGCCACAGCATAAACTACTAGTGGCCACAATCACCTTTAAGCAATGGTCTGAAAAGGTTGTAAGATCAACAGAGGCTAGGCTGAAGCCCTTGACATTAACTGGAGTGAAAGCACAAAAGTAAAATGAAATATCAAGGTCTCTTGTACCTCAGAAACAAGAGAAAGTATATGTAGTGGAAGAAGAATGGCGATATCTCAAGACAGCATTTATGAGGACTATACAACTGATAGGCAGCCAATCCAAGTGTGAAAATAAGGTGGTAGTGGAATGCAGATTTTTAGTAAGTTATTAAAAGAAAGACAGAGTGCAGGAAAAAGTTTGAGATAGAAAAGATGGATCAGGCTAAGAAAGAATATTGTTTGGCTAACAGAGAGATTTAGACAGTAGTCACATTAGCATAGAACAAGGCAGCAGAGGCGCTATACCATTTTCTGGAAAGTGACTCAGTAGATGGTACACAGAAACTCAATCAGGTTGCAAGGAAGAGACAGAAAGATAAAGAACATAGTCATCAGACACCATTTATAAGGGGTGCCACAGGACATTGAGGGCACACAGAAGGAATAATTCCAACAGCTCCTGAATGAAGAAAATCCCCTACTGTCCCATACACAGTTAATGATGAAAAAGGACACAGCTTAGATGAAGTAAGAACAGTACAAAGGAAAATGAAGTCAGGGAGAATAGCAGGCTCAGATGTCTTCATGGAAGATATGATAAAGGTGCTGGGTGGGTTGGGAGAAATGGCTCCTGAGAATGTTAATAGTGGTACTGAGAGAAAGGTATTTCCTGTATGACTGGATAATATGCATTTTAGTGCCAGTGTACAAGAACAGGGGGCATTCACAACTGTAGGCAGCACAGCTGTATCAAATTCCTATCAGACTGTATGAAAGTGCTGGAGAGGGTAACTGATAAACAAATACTCACAGCAGTGGAAAGTTTGCTGGGATATGAACATTTCAGACACAGCTCACCTGATCCAATGTTTGCAGTTAGATAGTTGAGAAGAAGAGGCAGATGAGGAAAGCTGTTTTGGGCAGTCTTGTGATGGTTCAAAGTCCCAGAAGAATTGATAGAATTAGTGCAGACTGTGTAGAAGGATATGCCCTCAGAGGAAGGTTGGGCCTTGGGCAAGCAACCTGAGCCCATAAAACCTGTAACTGCTACAGAAACAATGAGCACTGAATGGTGCTCACTGCCCGATATACTACATGGTGTGTAAATGGGAGAGAGAGAGAGAGAGAGAGAGAGCTGTAGAAGGACCTAGTGACACAAGTACAGTGTTTGGACTCACAATAGGGTTTCCAGTGGAAGCGAGTGTGCATCAGGGCTCATCTCTGAGCCCACTGCTGTTCATACTGGTGATGAACTACTTTACCAAACAGATCAGAGGTGACAGATCAACAAAGCTGCCATATGCAGACAATGTGGCATTACAAGCAGACTCTGAACAGGATCTTCAGCAAAAGACAGGGGAATAGAATGCAAAACTGAAGGTACACGGGATGAAGCAGAGTATAAACAAGATAGCTGTCATGCCAGTAAATGTGGGAAATTAGAAGAATCTAAACACTTAGATAGAAGGTAAAATACTGGAACAGGTTAATAGCTTCAAGTCTGTGGGAGCGTTGGTCGAGGAAAAGGGAAGTCTGAATGAGGAGGCAAAAGCTAAAATCGGAGGTGTTAGCTTGCAGCCAGTTGGTATTGAGTGTCACGGGTTTTGTGCAACAATCGAATTTTGAAGGTGAAAAGTAAGGTGTAGAAAACAGTAGTGCAATCAGTACTTCTCTATGATACAGTAACCTGCACAGTGAATGCAGAGCAGTTGAGGAAGCTAGAGGTGATAGAGATGAAATGCCTGAGTTGGGTGGTAGGATGCACACTTTGAGACAGACAAAGACATGATGAAGTTAAAGTAGCTGTTGCTGCAGAAAAGGTCAAAGAGAATTGGGACAGACAGAAAAAAGGGAACAGGAAACAAGTATGTTCAGCAAAGAAATGAATGGAATGTATGAGAGAAGACCTGCTATAGTCAGGCATGACTGTCAAATAATGTAGGAATGTGGCAATGGATCAAGAGGTAGCCACATGTGATGTGATACCCTAACTCCATATAGAAAGTGGTGAAAAAGGGGATGATGATAATTTGTGACTGAAACAATGTGTGCATGACCACAAAACAAACAAAAAATAGGATTAATGGATTATGTGAGAGGGTCTGCTTTTGTGTTGAGTAAGACAAATAGAACTGTAGAAATAAGGTAGTGAAACTTGTACTATAAATTTGTAGTTCAAGATATTTCATTTATTGCACTGCAGACCCCCATGCACAGACATATACACACACACACACACACACACACACACACACACACACACACACACACACACACACACACACACACAGACACATATGCACATTTATATATTAATTTCACTGCTGCATTCTATTAATTCATATCCTGTCTCAGTTTAGCTTTACTGTTTCATGGCTGATGATTCTTTTACTCTGTAATACTCATCTTGCTATATTTTGTAGCCTTTTGATCTTAGGGGATAAATCCTGCCCTGTCTCATGTTGCTATTGTTCCTTCTGAGTCTGATCAATTTAAATGAACTGATTCTCATCTTTGAAGGATCTGAATTAATTCAGTAGCTACTGGTCATTTTCAAACAAACACATAAATCTTCTTTCTTTGATAAAAAGTTAATATTTTCCTCAGTCTTACAGACAAATTATATTGGTACTGGAAATCATGTAGTGAGGAGCATTTTTTTTATACTGTCACAAATGACTTGGATGACTAAGTCTGCACATGACTGCGACCTAGGAGCAGTCATTGAATCCCAAATGACTTAGCCATCTCCTCCCAGATAAGTAACTGGTGCCTAAATAATGGACTGAAACAAATGCCAAAAAATGCATTATTGTGTCTTTTGGGAAGTCATCTACCCCAGTGGAACTACATTGACAATACACCACTAAGGGTTGACCCAGTTGTTTGGGATTTGGGAGCTTATGTGGACAGTGGCCTAATTTTTGACTAACGTGTCCATTTTAAGAAAGTCCTTCTATATTGAATAGTTTATAAATTAAGGGATTGTATCTAGATCTGAGGATGTCATTGTTGCCCTTTACTCAACCATCATTAGGCCAGTTATTGAATATAATCCCCTTGTGGCATGTATCTGTCTAGACACATGCAACAATTGGAACGCCCACAAAAATACCTTAGTAAAAGGATACAAGGCCTAAATAACATGTTCTACACTGACTGACTCAAAGCCCTGTCACTATAATCAGTTTCAAACAGACTGCTAAAAGGTGACTTGTGTCTTTCATACAAGGCATTCCCCCAACCCAATATTGATAGATTTATTGCAAATCAGAAAGTCAAATGGCATCAGAAATACTCAGTCTAGGGATGTAAACCTCTTCTTGAGCATTAGACTCTCCATCCACATAAAACAAAGTTTGTCCCTGTTCATATTCAAGTACAGTATAGTCTGGCGGTTAGTAGAGAAATTTAATGGCCCCCAAGGGCAGTTAGCCTAGTACTAACCTATGAACAATTTGGATTTGTGGATGAAAAACATAAAATTTATCCCAGACTGCTTCCTGTACTACTAATGTTCACAGGAAACTCTGAAATGCTTTATACCATGCATGGGTCTCCTCAAGCTATCTATGATATGAGCCCAGTTATTCTTATTAGGGGTAATATATTATTATTGACCATGGGATGGGTAAGGTGAATCTCTAACAAAATGAGATAGGTTAATTCAAGCACAGAAAGAGACATTGGTTAGGCATAAAATGTCCCACAAGGGCAACTAGCCCAAGTACTTTCATATGACCATTAATGCTGTCTGCAGAAATTCTTTTCACATAAAACACCACTGCAGTTTGTTTAAAATATGTCTTAAACTCCCAGCCATTAGGTACTTTATAGCCACACCTCTCAATTGCCAAAATGTTGCATTATGTCCAGATTTTTGTGTCATGTGTTAGCTCTTCTCATAAAATTTTTGGTTTTCTTTTGAGTTTCAGGCTTCCCATCTTTCAGAAAATGCATACTAATGCAAAATGTATTATTCTAGTAACCTCCTGAGTTTATAAGAGGAATATTTAAAATGTGTCCCTGATTTTGGGCCTTTGTCATCTCATTATTTTTTGGTTTTGTCCAGATTTCTTGTGCTTAGAGGTTGAGAGGTATGTTTATAGATATATTTGCTGCATTAAATTGTGATCACTGATAAGGGGTTGGTAATGAAGCAATTAAAAAAATGACACCACAAACAAGCCGTCATTACTGGCATATACTTCAGTGGAAAAATAGAAATGCTGCAAAATGTTAGAAGTGGACACAGGTGGTAGCACATTCATTGTGTATTAGAATACCATTTTACCAAATCTTAGTGGCAGAATGTATTTATGCCCCAAAAAACTGTGTATTCAAATGCAGTGTTAAGTGGATGGAATAGTTATTAAAATCAGGACATTTCATACCATTCTAAGGGAAATGTTGCACTAATAGCTCTCAGCTGTACAGATTTTGCAGAATGTCCCAATTTTTGCCTTGTATTTTTGGTCTGTTCCTAATAAAATTTGTGGTTTTCTGGCAATTCATTGGAATGATCTCTGGATTGAAGTCACTAAATAATGACAGACATTTGTGTTTCAGACTTCATATAATTCAGAGAAATGTATGCTAAAACAAATCCTGTTATTCTAACAACTTTTAAAGTTTATAAGTACAATATTTAAAATCTGTCCCTATTTTTTGGCCCTTCTTCCCCCATTATGACAGGCTTTGTTCAGATTTTTTGTGCTAAGAAGTTGGGAGGTAACTTGCACTTAGCGACCTAGAGATACTTTCTGCAATAAAATAAAATGCTCTGTTTCATCATTTGCAGTGGCTCCCTTCCTATATAACCACTCTTTGCTTTCAAACATTTTGCATGGGTGTTGATCTATTATTAAAAAATAGCCATGGATTTATCTATTGCGTAATGTTTCATACCTTACATGAAAAAGTATGATGTCTTGTACAGGAGGCAGATCTATGAAAATGCTGAGTTTTTTGCTTTGCCTGCATGCTCTCTGTTGAACATCTGATGTCTTTCCCCCTGATTTACTAATATTCCATGCAGGAATAGCTTAGTCCTGCATGAAAATGACCATTTAGGGGCAGCACGGCAGCGCACCATGCATATTAATGAAGGCGCACTGCCTGAGCTCCTAAACAGACACGGAGTGTGGACGAGTGCAGGGGGCGTGCCTGAGAGCAGAGGTCTCACAATATACATGCCTCTGCAATCAAGAATTGCAGGTTAGCAACAACAATGAGTGAGACCGCTCATAGGGGGTTGCATACCCCCGGCAACACCCCCCATGTTTATAAGAGCAATAGTTAAAATATAATAATATAAACAAGTTAATTTTTTTTTATCAAATAGATAAAAGTTAACCATAGGTGTGCGGGTTTGCCAATTGTTTAGCTACGTATACTGCAACTTAAATGGCACAAGAAGATAAATATCAAGATATATGCAAATGAAGCAGTACTGCAATAGTGTAGTATAGTGGTCAAAGCATTTGCTTACGAGCAGTCATTCCCAGTTCAAGTCTCACTCCAGTGCATTTCATTTTCCATGTCAAATCACTTTATGAAGAATATTTTTGTTGTATAACCTGCTAAATAACATATTTGTGAACTGGAGTACTGCATTAAATGCAGATGTGAGGTGTCATTGTAATAATGTTGCCCACAAGTGCCCCATACAGTATATGTACACATGAATCAGGGATACAAATCGAAGTTATAATATGTAATGAATGATAAATACACAGAGTGTCCGAATCCACCACCTTCACAAGAACCATGTTACATTTCTGTCTGAATTAGAGCGGAGGTAAGTGGGAGCAAGCACTATTAAGCAGATTTAAGTGGGTTTAAGCCCATTTGCATGGGGGTAAGCAATGCACACACAGGTTAAGCAACATTGAAACTAACTCTCTGTAAGCATATTTAACCGAAGTTTAGCATTGCTTACTTTCATGCAAACCCACTTACAATTGTCTTAACCATTCTGTATGCAACAGCCACTGTTCTGCCCAGAAACAAGCATTGAACCCAGGACCCTGTAAACTACAGTCACAGTAGTTTACCAGTAAGCCATCACAGCAGTTCATACAATTGAGGTAACACCAAACAGATCCTCACTATAGGATTATTAAACTTAACATGTGAAAGAAATCTATATACAGTTTTATGTTGTGTAACCTACTACATAACATAAATATGTGAACTGGAGTACTGCATTAAGTCAAGATGTGAGGTGTCATTGTGATAAAGTGTTGAAATCCCCCTAGTAAACACAAGGACCCCATACAGTGTATGTACACATGAATCATGGACACCAAACACATATATAACATGTAATGAATAAAAATCAATGCCAAACAGCAAATAGTATGCAAATTAAAAATTAAGCAATGCTAAGCTTTGCACAGCCCTGCTTACTAGGTGTATGCAATGTGTAGGCCAGCTAAATCAGTTTGCCCATTGGTATACCCCTTTAAGCAATGCCAACCTTAGTTAAGCAAGTTTTCCCATAGCTTAGCATTTTCAAAACCATCCAGTCATGGCAAAGTGCTGGAAATCAGTCCTATTTAAACCCAACAGGCAGGAATACATCTCATAACTGGTTGCAGCTTCCTCCTTTAGGCACTATAGTCACTGTGGGAGAGGGAGTGTGCTTTTGGGGGCAGCGCTGGGGCATCCAGGAGTCCAAAGTCATGGTAGGACTCTTTGTTAAAGACCATGACCAGAGACTGCTGCAGGGCTAGTACCAGGGTTCCCAATATAAAGTAGAAGCCTGGGACCATCTCACCCATGACCTCACCAGTCCCACTGACATACCTCAAACTGGTGAGCAGGTCAGGCATCACTATGCCAACCTGAAGCGGAGAAAGAGGGAGCTCTTGGATCAGTGGATCCAAGAGGCTAGGAGGACAGGGGATGTCCCAGCTGTGTGTAAGTATCAGTCCATTACCTGTTTAATAGTTGCCAGCTCATGTTTATTATGGATAGGTGTGGCTAAATATTCCTCTTATGTCTTTGACAGCGGCAGATGAGTGGGCTGTGAACTGGGAAGCCCATGCCTGTAGATTGCAGAGGTTGCGTCACGAGGCAGGTTAGTAATACTCATGCATATACTGTCATAAGAAATAAATCTAAAAGTAGTAGAAAGTTAATTGCCATTATAAAACCTGTATTGTTTAAGGCATGTACCGAATACACCAGACAATAGGGCAGGAATAGTCTCATATAGGTTGTATGTAAATAAATACTTAACAGTCTGATAATAAAGGTCTAACTGCTGGACTTCATGTGTGTACTCTGGTATCATATGATAATGTAGTGTTGCAATCTCTTAATAGTACTGTTGTATTAAGCACTGTTACCCACACTGTGCAACATAAATAAAATGTGTAGGAATGTCTGTATATGACTGTTGTAATCACAAGAGGTCATATTGTACAACTGAGAGAGACTTAGACAGAAAACAGTGAAAAGTTAGACAACATAATCCAAATAGCACACTCAACTGAGACATGAACTGTTGTACTTTTAACACACACAGCCATGGTTTGAATCCTGGGAGTGGTAGTAAGCTGTATGCAGAATCATATCCCACAACTGTACAGATATGTCCAGAATATTTAGTTAATGGCCCATATCTGCTGCCTGTCACCCTGTCTGCCTGGCAAATCAGTGGGATGATCCCAGACATTTAGGCAGCAAATAATGACATACAACTGATTGTCACACATCTATAAGAACAAACCTGTCACTCTAGCAACTCCCTAAAATGTTGTGAGAGTAATAAGTCAGGTATGTCCCATCTCCACCCCCATGTTGTGAAGCTGTGACCAGAGTGTGTGCAGTAACAGAGTGAGACATATGTGCATAATACTAATGTGGAATCTGGTAATATGTGTGGCAACATTCAGGTAGTGCTAACAAACATTCCCCCCACAGGTCTGTCAGATATGAAAACTGTACCTAGAAATAAAAGATTGAAATCCTGGACAGGTACTGTTTACTTGGTATTGTATGGCATTGTTAATGTTGCAGTTTCTCTGAATAATAAGGTATTACTCGTCACTGTCGTAATCCACACTGTGCTACATAATAAAACTGTCTAGCAAACCCTGTATAAGAGTGTTGTAATTACAAGGTCAGATTGTAAAACCACGGGAGACTTATAGACAGAAATCAGAGAAGAGATACACGGCAATATCTATATATCACACTCAACTGTGATGGACACTGCTTTATTTTTAGCAGAGACAGCCATGGTTCAAATCCTGGTAGTGGTAGTAAGCTGTATGCAGAATCATACCCCACAAGTGTACAGAATTGTCCAGAATGTCCAGTTAATTGGCCTATATCAGCTGGCTGTAACCCTGTCCCCCTGGCATATCAGCGTGCTAATCTCTGACATGTAGGCAGCATTTAATGTCATATAACTGACTGTCAGGCCTGTGCATATTTGGAAAATGTCTATGAAAACAAATCTGTCATTGTACAACTCACCAAAGGTTTATGAGGGCAATAGTCAAAATATGTCCCGGTTTCAGCTGCATGTTGTCAAGACATGCCCAGAGAGTGTGCAATAAGAGATGGACATGTATGTGCATAACATCAATTTGGAATCTGGGAATATGTGTAGAAACAGTCAGGTAGTGTTAACAAACAATACCTCAACAGGTATACCAGGTAAGAGGTATATATTGCAGGTAAAACTCAGTTCATGCATATAGATGTCTACATCCATACCACTGTCCAAACTAAGGCCATAGGGTAGTGTAATAATACCTGTAAGGTACAGATTACAGCACTGACTAGGAAATTAATGATAACTACATGGATATACAAGTTGTTAACTGACATCCCCCCCACCATATCTGCAACAATGAACTAAATACACAACTCAATCGGTATGTGCTCTATTAAATCTAATGTTGGTACATATGTCCTATTGTTTGATAAATATTTAAATTTGTTTTTATGCATGTGCCATGTTGAAATACCCCCACATTGGTAGCATGCTGCCATCAATGTACCTGCATGCTGTTGTAATGGCCACTGTGGTTCCATATATGCTTGTGCTCTGTTTGCTATGCAACTGTTTCATATCTGGTGTTTTGGGTTAATGGGAATATCTATGCATGCTGTTATACCTAATCCTGGAATGTGTTGACTATTACTAACCCACATATGTTGTAAAATTGAAACACCATAGCACATTTGGAAAGCCGGTCCAAGTAGACCCACCTCTCCAACCTCATCTGACCGTGGCACCAGACACCAGCATGTCTGGGGCCCACCCCTGGACCCCCTTCTCAGCTGGTCCTGCACCACCTTCAGGTGGAACCACCTCAGGGGATGGGGCTCGCCCCCCCTGGGAGCGGGTGTGGACAGGACACTGTCACCCTTCACCAGGTCCAAGGTGTGGTGTGTAGCGAGCTCTGCAGGGAGTATGAAGATCTGCTACACCAGCTTGAGGGCCGTGGGGCACAACTAGAGGTTCAGCCTGGCCCCTACTGCTCAGCTCCCAGCACAGTCACCTTCAGGGCCATGAAGGTGCAGTGGTAACTGTCCATGGGTTGGGACCTCAGTCCCACTGTTTCTACTAGGGGGCTCATGGGCTTCTGACTTCCCAACACCCCTCCCCATCCAAGTTGTTTACCCTCCACATTTGTCATATACCGCCCATGTATATTGTCTTGTCTGTCTTGTCTGTTATCCTACACAACCTACCTCCCCAAATATACCTGCTATCCCTCCCCAATATCCCACTCTCACCTTAAAAAAAGGGCAATCTGTTCCTAAAAAAAATCTCGCCCCATACGTAGCTGTCCATTTCACACATGTGTCCACTGAACACATGTAATCTGGTCTAATTGGCTTCACAACATATTATTGTTGTCCTCACCCCTCTCTCAGGGGTATGAGTCCAAATCTACCTCCAAATCAGTGTATATGCACAGCTGTTGCTGTAGAAGAAATGGACAGCTATGGGCCTTCCCTACACCCATCCTGCACATCCCTAGCTATTTTCCCTACTGTCTTTCTCTCTTTGTGCCCCTTTTTCACCACTTTCCTATCAACCCTTTTTCATTTCTTTTAAAGAAATTAGTGTGGAGGTAAGCAGGAGTAAGCACTTTTAAGCAGCAGTAAGCGGGTTTCAGATTGTTTGCGTGGGGGTAAGCAATGCTTACACAGGTTAAGCAACTGAGAACCTAAATCAGTATAAGAAACTTTAACCAGAAGTTAGCAGTGCTTACCTCCCCACAAACCCATTTACAACTGCTTAAAAGTGCCTTAATCACTCTGTATCCAACGGCCCTTGTTCTGCCCAGCAACAAAATAAACAGCCTTTGCAAGGCTCAAACCCAGGATCCTGCACACCATAGCCAAAGTGATTTACCACTAAGCCATGTCACATACATAGCACCCTGATGTTTTCACAAAAATATCATCCAGCACAGTTCATAGGTTCATAGGTTCATAGGTTAGTACTAGGCTATCAGCCCTAGGGCCTATACAAGCCTAGCCATAACAATTCCCTGAATATTTCTTCCCACATTATTTACTTTCCTGGACCCCTGTCTTGCAGGGCGATTGATGTGATCCCTGGGGTGAATTTCCTTTCTCCCATTCAATCATCAAGGTTCCTCTTGAAGAGGTCCAAAGAGGCACTCTGCTTGATATGTATGGGCAATCTATTCCAGAGTCTGGGGAGTCTCTGGGTCAGGAACCTATCCCTCCAACATGTTTTGTTTATTGTGATGACAAGGTTTAGATCCCTGGAGTGTGTAGCTCTGAGTGATTAGGATTTCTTTAAGTGTAGCATGTCCAACAGCTCTGGGTTTGACATGGCCTTGTATGTTAAGCAGAGATCGCCTCAGAGTAGACGATATGCGACAGAGTATAGCTGGAGTTTTTTAAGGCGGTCAGCATAGGGCCTTTGCTTTAGGCCTGTGATTCTTTTAGTGAGGTATTTCTGAGGCCTTTCCAGTTGTTGCAGATGTCTTGAGAGGTACATACCAAATGGGGCATTGTATTCTATAATGGGTCTAATGAGGGATGAGTACAGTGGGACAATGACCTCCTTTTTTCTGGATGAAAAGCCCTTCGTGATGAGGTGTGCCACATAGAAGGATTTCTTGACTGTTGTGGCGATGTGGTTATCGAAGGTGAGACCACTGTCCACCTGTGTCCCTAAGTCTCTTATCACACTTTCTGTGTTTAGTGTACTGCCACCTATATGGTAATTCATGGATACATGTTTTTTCCCAAAGCGGATAACAATACATTTCTTGGCATTGAGCTTGAGCCCATGGCTCTGGCACCAAGCATCTGTTTCTGTAAGGCCCTTTTGTAGAGTATCCACATCATTTGGGTATTCAATAATGGCTCCCAGTTTGCAGTCATCTACAAACTTTGTTAGCCAGAGTCCCTTAGTGTTGACCTGTACTTCAGAGAAGTAGATGCCAAACAAGAGCGGCCCCAGGACTGAACCCTGAGGTACTCCACTTGTCACTTGTCTGGAGCTGGATTTGGAGTCGGCTACTTTTACAGTGTGGGTTCTATCAGTAAGCCATTTAGCAACCCATTGGGTGACATAGGGATTAATGCTCAACTTAGTAAGTTTATCTATGATTCCAGAGTGGGGGATGGTGTCAAAGGCCTTGGCAAGGTCTAGATAGGCTGTGTGGACCACCTTACCCTTGTCCATGGCTCTGGAGACTGATTCAAAGAAGTCAATCAGGTTCAGGAGACAAGATCGGCCCTTCACAAACCCAAACTGGGTGGGGTCCAGTGTTTGAAGGTTGCCAATGTCTTTGTTTATAAGTTCCATGATAATACACTCCATGGCCTTGCAGATAAGGCTTGTCAGACTGATGGGACGGTAGTTTCTGGGATCCAAGGTGGATCCCCTTGTGGATTGGGATAACTATAGCTCTGCCACTCAGTGGGCACAAACCTGAGGTGAGGCTATGATTAAACATGACACTTAGGTGAGGTGCCAGTTCATATTGTAGTTCATGTAGTACACAGCCCGGGATGTCATCTGGTCCCATGGATGCTGTATTCTTGGCTTTAGAGAGTGCGTTTTGTACCTGTGTGGCCGTTATTACTGGAATTTGGCAATCTTCTGGTATTGAGATAGGCCATTTAGGGGGTGAGAGTGGGGTGAATTTGGCACTGAATCAATCTGCCAGGATATTGGCAATATCCTTCGGATCAGTATATTTAATGCCATTCTGTTTTAGCTCAGAGCAGATCTGAGCATTGCCATTTAGATTCTTGACATAATTATAGAATGCTTTGTGGTTGTCTTTGGAATCTTTGGCAATTTTATTTTCGTAACTAGCTTTGGAGGATTTTATGAGGCATCTCAGTTTCTTACTGAGGCTAGTAAGGAGTTTTTGCATCCTGGGATTTTCCTCTTTTCTGCAAAAGTTTCTTCCTTTTGTTGTAAAGTTTGTTTATGGCAGGGGACCACCAGATTGGCTTCCTTTTTTTGGATGAGAGCATTTTGGTTCTATTTGGGATGGCACGATTCATGCATGAGTGGATGTGCTCAGACAGTGCCATAGTGTAGGATTCAGCAGTTGAACTTTCAGTTCCGTCTGCATGGGTGTCATGAAGTTTGTCACTTCTGACTTGAGTAGCATGAAGTTGGCTTTAGAGAAGTTTTTATGGTGGTTTCTTTACTGGGGGTGGGGTGGGATGTGGATGTTAAGGGTGATTAGCTTATGGTCAGACCTGACTAACGAGGGGTGACCATAGGTATGGAGCATTGATTTCCCATGTTGGTAATGACCAGGTCTAGGATATTGGAGCCCCTGGTGGGACTATGGATTAGTTGATCCAGGCGTTGGAATTTATGAATTCCAAGAACCGCATAAAGGTGTTGGGACATGAGTAGTTTTCCCAATTAATGGCAGGGTAGTTAAAATCACCCAGTATTAGGGTGTTTGGTTCTATCTTAATATTTTCCAGTATGTTTAGAAAGATGTAGTGAGAATCTTAGGGTATGGTGGGGGATCTGTAGCAAGCTACAATTTGGATTGCAGTCTTACCTAGTGTTAGTTGCACTTGGAGAATTTCAGACACATTGTGTTGGCCAACTAGCCTGGTGGTGTGAATATCCTTGGTGAATATTGATATATATATTACATATATATATATATGTAACTACACATACACGCACAGAGATATCTATAGGAAAATACATATTTAGAGGGTGCACAGCACATGGAAAAGCCAGTATTCCTACAGTTGACACCTTTTCAAATGGACAGTGTATGAGTCACTCATACAAAAGACAATTGTTGCCTGAAACATATACCCACAGAGAAGTCCAAGGATATGACACCACACACAGGTTTGCATACACAAGAGCATTTTATTTGTGTACTATTACAGTTATATATGCCATGTCATATAGCTGTTAAGACTTTGAAATGCATACTAGCTGATTAATGGAACTCTCAAGCAGATCATTTTATACAGTAATCCAAAAGCATAACATATGTCGCTGTTCAGGCCAAGGCCTTCAAGTAGTACAACAGTAAAGACAGACTGGGCCACAGGATAACTATCTATCAATCAACAGTAAGTAATGCAGATGTATAGTCCAGCAGCCTGTAATTACACTCTGTACTCAATCCCTGTGGGGAAAATACTTAAGTTGACAAAATGAAATGTATCTGTTACATAACAATGCATAACTGAAAACATCACAATCACACTGACAAACAGGACAGTCTGTATGGCAGTAAGCACTAGGCAACCAATGTTCCCAAGGTGAAATGTATGGTAATGTACAGCCATATACCTTAAGGCAGCTTACTAATGATAGCCCTCACATGTTGTAACAGCCTAGGTTATATATGGTGCACCCCCCATAGACTGACTTACAGGGGCATATAACACGGTTACATACACTGACCTCTGGACTGCAGAAGGGCACACATGTTTTGTGCAGCTGAAGCCCACATATATATGGACCCTACCCCACAATATGTGTGGGAGCCACAACAGCACTGGAATGCTGGCAGGAATGGTAGCACAACATAATCACAGGCCAGTACATAACAACCCTTTACTGCATATCATATGAACAAAGCCTGGTATGTAGGTTGAGGTCAGAGGCTGGAACACAGGCTCATATGTGAAATTGTGCTGTCATACACTAAGTGTCTAGTGTTACAGGATAGTCTTCAACATACCCTTAGTCAGGAATATGTAGTCAGAAACACAAATTGATGTAGCCATGTACTGATAGCACTCAATACACACAATGTCAGTGATATATCTGACACAAGACCTGTGTGGTCGACAGACAAAACATAACAGCCACACCTCTGGCCATCATGTGGATAGGCCCACAGTTGAGAGCTATGCAGACAGACTGCATTCCATGTTAAACTAGTATGTACACTGGTGCTATACAATGCATATAACAACACTACTCATACTCTGTCTGTAGTTCTGGAACCTTAAACAAATATGTAGCTGGTCTGAGTCTGCAAGTCCTCTTGTAAGAGGTATTGCTACCTGCTGTCTGTAACACTACTGCCCACACACAGGAAGAATGTCCACCATATGGGAAAGGTGAAGGGACCACGCCCACATGATGTAGGGATTTATAGTAGTGGGTTGCCATGAGTGGTAATTGGAAGTACTACACAGCATGCTGCATGCAGGTAGCAGGTGGATGACACTGATTGGTGCAGAGTCCATCACCTGATCATGTGCATCACCTACAAAATACATGCTGCAATCTATTCAAAGCAGCTCAATCCATTTACTGGAGAGGGACCGAGAGTGAGAGCGAGGGGGGGGGGGGTGAAAGGCAAAGGCAAAGCCAAAACAAAAACAAAAAAAAAAACACAACAAAAAGAAAAAATAACATCTATCCAACAAACTATCCAGAACAGACATGATTCCCACAACAGGCATGTGAAGTATATATGCATGTAATTGAATATAGTACTTGGTCCATAATAACAGGATAGATGATGTGGAATGATGTAAATGTGCCATCAGGTGTTGTTGTTGTAGTGATGTCCAGCTGAACAAATGCTATAGTCAGTAGTGTCTGTCCCTGTGGTTAGTGGGCCATACCTGGCAACTGTGCAGATCAGCACTGACTGACAAGATGTAAGCCACCATAGTGTGTGTTGTATAATGCAAAACATGTATTTTAGTGTGGCCAATAGCTAATGGTGGAAGTAATGCCATTATGATGGACACGTGGGTTCCAGAGGCAACCACTTGCAGGACAGTCAAGTTAACGTATAATGTAGCATGCAGAAATGCCATAGGTGTGTAATAGGCTTACCTGCAATCTGTCCCTTTGTATACCCACCTAATGTTAGGCTGTGTCCACATCTGGCACCTGTTTGTGTTGTAGCAAGGCAGAACAATGCACCTGTGCAGGAAGGAGAGTTAGAGAGTGTGGACCTAATATCTGAATGCACTCTATATATGTCTATATATATATATATATATATATATATATATATATATATATATATATATATATATATAAATATGTGTGTATATACATATATATATATATATATATATATATATATATATATATATATATATATATATATATATATATATATATATATATATATATATATATATATATATATATATATATATATACACACACACATATGTATGTCTACAGATATACAGACACCTATATGCATTTATCTCTCTCTCTCTCTCTCTCTCTCTCTCTCTATATATATATATATATATATATATATATATATATATATATATATATAGGTCTACTACGATTGATTGAAAACTCACTTGATTGAAAATGAAATTACTAGGACCACTTCACTGAAAGCTCACTTTACTGAAAACTCATTTCTTTGAAACTCATTTCATTGAAAGTTATAAATGGCCTTTTCCCCACTGTAGTGCAACCCTGGAGTTAGTATATAAAATAAGGGGGGTGGGGGCACAGCCCCCCACATTGGGGGGTGTGAGGGTCAAAGCCCCCCACATATTATAAACATTTTAAACTATACACAGTGATACTTACAAGTGCAATAAATAACTGTTTCCAAAAGAGAATACATAACCAAGATATGTGGGGGGCTTCACCCTCACACCCCCCTTACTTTATATACTAACTCCAGGGTCACACTACAGTGGGGAAAAGGCCATTTATAACTTTCAATGAAATGAGTTTCAGTCAAGTGAGTTTTCAGTGAAGTGAGCTTTCAGTGAAGTGGTCCTAGTAATTTCATTTTCAATCAAGTGAGTTTTCAAACAACCATAGTAGACCCATATATTTTTTATATATATATATATATATATATATATATATATATATATATATATATATATATATATACACACAACTCACAATATATATCTACACATATATAAATAAATATATATATACACACACACATATGTATGTCTACAGATATACAGACACCTATATGCATTTATCTCTCTCTCTCTCTCTCTCTCTCTCTATATATATATATATATATATATATATATATAGGTCTACTACGACTGATTGAAAACTCACTTGATTGAAAATGAAATTACTAGGACCACTTCACTGAAAGCTCACTTTACTGAAAACTCATTTCTTTGAAACTCATTTCATTGAAAGTTATAAATGTTTTTCACTGTAGTGCAACCCTGGTTAGTATATAAAATAAGGGGGTGGGGGCACAGCCCCAGGGGTTAGGGTGTGAGGTCAAAGCCCCCAATGTGGTGTGAGGGTCAAAGCCCCCCACATATTATAAACATTTTAAACTATACACAGTGATACTTACAAGTGCAATAAATAACTGTTTCCAAAAGAGAATACATAACCAAGATATGTGGGGGGCTTCACCCTCACACCCCCCTTACTTTATATACTAACTCCAGGGTCACACTACAGTGGGGAAAAGGCCATTTATAACTTTCAATGAAATGAGTTTCAGTCAAGTGAGTTTTCAGTGAAGTGAGCTTTCAGTGAAGTGGTCCTAGTAATTTCATTTTCAATCAAGTGAGTTTTCAAACAACCATAGTAGACCCATATATTTTATATATATATATATATATATATATATATATATATATATATATATATATATATATATATATACACACACAACTCACAATATATATCTACACATATAAATAAATATATATATATATATATATATATATATATATATATATATATATATATATATATACATATGTATGTCTACATAAATACAAACACACACAGACACACACATATGTACATAAATACATGTCCCCTAGTTCTGCATCACAGTGCTGCATGCTATGTGTGAGGGAACATCACACATATCAATACACACACATATATATATATATACAGCAGTAAGAGTGTGCAGCATGGCCTGTTATGTCATATGTGAACCCTTTGTTGGGACCACATTGCCCTTGTTTGCGAAGGTGGGATTGGAAATTTGGGAAAGGATAGCATGTAGATTAGTGGGGGTGGGTTGGGTCAGAATATAGAGAAGACAGCCTACAGATGCAGTATATGACACATGTGGTGGGTAAACACCCTGGATGGGGAGTGTCATCTTCAATGTGGAAGCCCCATGAGCTCTCATATGGAAACATTGGGAACAAGGCCCCCACCCATTGCCAGTCACATCATCAGCTTCACAACTCTGAAGGTGCCTGGGCTGTAGGCTGAGCAGGAGGAAAATGTGGACCCTGTGAGTGTGTACTGAGGGCCTCTAGGTGCTGTAGCACATCCCCCAAGTCTCCGTGGAGCTCCCTATGCACCAGACCCTGGACCTGACCTCGGGTAACAGGATTGTGTCTGTGTGTGCTCCTGGGGGGGCACCATCTCCTGAGGTGGTTCCACCTGAAGGTAGTGCAGGGCCTGTAGATGTGGAGACCCCAGGGTAGGTCCCACATGTGATGTGGCCTCCACCATGGCCAGTTGAGGTGCGAGAGGTGGTTCTGCTTGCAACTGTTCCCTAAACATGCTATTGTGTCACTGTTATAATAATATGTGTGCAGTAATAGTCCACACATTCACAGATCATGTCCAACAGCATGCATAGATATCCACAATAACACAAAACAACAGATGTGCAGCAATCACATAGCAAACAGACCACATGCATATATGGAATCATAGTCACCCTTACAATGGCATGCAAGTGACATTGTCCTTAACTGGCCAGCAATGATAGTGCCCCCACAGGGAACTTGGCTACAAACACGTAGCACAAAGAGTGGTACAATACGATATATGTCCCAATGGTAGGTTTTCTGTAGTCATACCTTTTGAGTTATGTGAACAGATTGTTGTTGCAGATATGGTGGGGGAAGACAGAGATGTGTATTAAGAACTATGGTAACTTTGCTGTATGAGTTGCTCAGAGCGGTTTCCATCTTTATGTCTTTCAGGCAAGATGTCCCATGAGAGACTCCCTGTTTATACAGCGGATGAAAATGAGGTCATTGTCACACACCTGGTGCAGGATTACCAGGTGTTGTTCAGCAGAACAGCCCATGAGCAGCTGGAGCGGACCAACCTGTGGAACTATGTGGTCCACAAGGTAAATGATGTTGGCCTGCATAACCGCAGTTATGAGCAGGTCCGGCATCATTGCACTGTCCTACTTCACAATGTCCGTCAGCATGCTGCTGCAGTCAGGGGGGTTCACCTCACAACGGGGGTTCATGCCAATCATCCCCTCATCACAATTGTTGAGGAGCTCCTTGCCAGCCTTGGGGTACCTGCCCACCTGCACACACAACTGATGGAGAGTATAGTGAAGGTGGGTGCTACCCACACACTGGCAGAGGAACGTGCAGGTAAGGCCACAGGCCACATCAATAGACCACTGTTGAATATCCATCTGCATCTGTACAGGTAGATTGTGTATATGTGAGATGAAATATATATAGTCTGTTGCTGTGTAGTAGTAAAAACAGATGTGCATAAGCTGTAGTATTGTGTGCTTGTACTGTTGATGTACTGTAATGCTGCACCCACCTTGTACCAATGCCACAGCTGTGGCTACTGACATCACATCTCTCATACACTTATGTAGGTCCCTCTGGTATACCTCCAAGGCAGCAGCCTGTAACTGGTGAGTATGGTTTTTGTTCAGGTTTGCCAATACACCGGTCATGTTATGGCTATGGTATATTCCATGCACACATTTAACACACCTACCCATAATGCATGCCATATATGTTCACGTATTGTTGCTGTTAACTGCACTGCATCACAGTGGTCACCATGATGGTGTATCTGAAGGGTATGTTAGACTCCTGCAATATAACTAACATCCTGTCATTGCAAAATGTGTGCACAGAGATGAACATAATGGTGGGACAAATGGCTTACAGTAGGGACATGTGTGAAACATCACCCTTATACAGTGCTACAACAGTGTAATTACCAGTATTACAATGGCAACTGTTACAGATCTACGCTACGGCATATCATAATACTGCGGTCCGCAACCCTTACAACCTGCAGTGTGGTCCCAACATGAGAAATGAGTGTGTAATATGGAATCTTAGGTTAGGGCAGCAAATATGGGAAACACATACCTTAACAAACACTGTAAGCATATGTGTGCACACACTCCAGATAAAATATAGTGGAAGCAGCTGTTGAGGTACTGACTGCATGCATTTGTCTTGGAAATGCACCTTCCAGCAAGTACACGTCCCCAATGTCACACCAAGTATTTGTCTGCTGTCCAAGACATTTGTCCATCAAATGTGCATACTTACCTGCAACAGAGGAAGCCATGGCTTTCACACATCTTACATGACATGGCGTAGGCCCCATACCCAACAGGTAGCACCCATGAGCTGGACATGTAGCCTTACCTCATCATTGCATACACCATGCAAACAGTGCAGACAGTCATGTATGTGGCAAGGATGTATGGGACAGGAATGATGTAGGAAATAAACAGACGACCATCCAAGACAGATGATGTCACATGTAACAAACTGGTCATGCAGGCTGCCTAGTAACATGCCACAACACTGAGGGGGTTGCAGGAATGTCTAGCAAGTACTGGCTGTACAGTACCCATGTTAGCAATTGCCTGGACTCTGCAAACGTGTGGCCTGTGGGTTTGGGTAATCAGATGTGACAGTTGTACCACAGGAAACATCAGCCAGGCCTCTCTACAGGTAGCATATGCATAACAGAAGAGGTCCCCAAAAGGCATGCATTGCAATGTGTACTAGTGTCCCAAGACCATGTTGGAAACCTACAGTCAGTATCACATTAGATACATGTGCTGCACAACCAACACCTCACCCCACCTCAGGCCCACCATCCCTATCTGTACCGTGCCGGTGCCAGTGTACACCTGTATGTTTGCCATTCATTAACTGGGACTAGGCTTTTACATGTTGTGTTCAGTGTTTGGGATACTGCAAACTGACAGACATGTGTAAGCCATAGTTGTCAAGCATCTGCAATAAGGCTGAAGGTGGGGAGGGAGTGTCATCATGATATACAGTGCACTGCAGCAGGGATCCAAAGGATGCTATAAATGGCTGTATCTGCACACAGTCAGGGTCAGGAACTGTGGCAGATGTAACCCTGACTCCACAGCAATAGTGACAGCAGTGTGTGAACTCCAAGGGATGTGCACATGAGATGACCTTGCAATCATGCAGAGTTGGAGGACGTGTGTAGGGCAGACTGACCATATACTGGCAAATGCAGATTGCAGTATGCTAGTATACCACTGCCAGGAATAGTGATGGCTGTAGTACACATAACAGTAGGTGCAACAAACCATCATGATAAGGGCGTGAACACATATGCATCCATGAAGTGTATGCACCTCAATCAGCATCAGCACAACTAACACATTTGTTTGACACTGCATTTGATTGTACAGGACATATGTCACATATCAGGCTCATGTAATGTTGACATATGCAGTAATGTGGTCCCCTGACATATCAAGAATGAGGGCGTCAGGTCAATCAGGGTGTGTATACTCCCCATAGCCGCAGTAAGGTATGACGGTTGTCAGTGTAATAGTATCATATTGGTCATACATGCACCGCTGATGATGGCATCTGTAAATCAGACACCAGGCATTCACAGATGACATCTGTCCACATATCATCCCAGGTATGTGTCGGATAAACACATAGGGGCTGTGAGCAGCAAAGCAGATATAACTGACATAGTAATACATATTCAGCAATGGTATGTACATCTGTGAGGTATGGTACATGACAGGGTGCTAAATAGTTGCACAGCAATACTGTTTACATGGGTGCAGTGTTTTTCAGGAGAAGGGGCATCACCTACTAACACAGCCCAGGCATCACACACATGTATACTGTTGCTAGCATGGATTGACTATAGCTGCACTGCCTGCTGTTGAGTACCATATGTTATGCATGTTGGCAGATGGGTAATGGGAGGTTTGTGTGTAATATCTTTGTGCAACCTCACCTGTAAGTGTGTATGTGGGAGGGTGGGGGTTATTTTGTCTGCATGTGCAATGTGGTGGAGTGGAGGGGGGGGTTGATGCATGTAGGATGTGTTTGTGCATATGTGTGTGTGTGTGTGTTTGAGTGGGTGTCCATGTATGCACATGTGTGATTGTAGGGTTGTTCATACGTCACTACTTCCCTTTGGACTCGTGCAGTACATGGACATGGACTGACGCATGAGACACCAAGAATACTTGTCTGATATGTAATCTCAGGACAGCTGATAGTATAATAAAGTCTGTAGCATGGAACATGCATTGGGAGGGAAACTAGATACCACGTATATTGTTAAAATTGCAATCAGCAGAAAGGTGAAGGACTACCCACGTATGCAGCACTACAGATGCATTGGGGAATTACTAGACAACACCAGTGAGTGTATCCAAATATTACTGTTGTCCACATAATAAGTTGATTTTGCAACAAATCTTGCATCTACTGATCAGTAGTTACGTATGACACTCCAGTGCATGACATTATTGAGTGACCGTAGTAGCCCCTAACATATGGGTCCATGCTCACAATGTCCAGACATACCCAGGGTGAACACTGGATTATAGCAGTAACATCTTGTAAAACCGACTCTAATCAACTCAAAGAGGTAATAGAGTAACAGGTCATGTTTTGTGATCACTTGTCTAGGCAATTAGAAAAATGATACGTTAATGATTGATATTAATGCGTGTAGGTTTCCAAGTGTGATGCAGGATGGGGAACTTACGTGAATAAACTTGGGACAGTCTGTAAACTCAGGGACAGGTAGGTATTGTGGTGGAATGTCAGGGTGTGTGTGTGTGTGTGTGTGTGTGTGTGTGTGTGTGTGTGTGTGTGTGTGTGTGTGTGTGTGTGCATGTGTGTATATGTGTGTACTATTAAGCAATGATGTACAGGTCTTAAAGTGCATTTCTTGTTTTCCCCTCACAGGTGGCGAGGTGGGTCAGGGACCCTCCTGCATACAATCTGATGTTGGTGTCCATACACACACTGAAAATGATGATAGGTGTGTTGAGGCAGGTTTATATTAGTACATCAAAGTATTACTACTTCGAATGCACTAATATCGAACCCTTTGCATTGAACGCTGAATATAGCGAAGCTGCAGAATATTGAATACTTTCCTAGGGAAAGTATTCGGTGGGCCGTTTCTGCAGTTTTGCTATTTCCTTGACTATGGAGCAAAGGTTACGGACAGGGTTAAGGTAAGTGTGCAAACGAAAGTGAGTGTGCAATAGGGACCTTAGGGTTAGGGAGTGGGTAAGGTGAGTGTGCGATAGGGACTTTAGGGTTAGGGAGCAGGTAAGGTGAGTGTGCCGTAGTTACGGTCCTTAGGGTTAGGGTTGGGTTAAGGTAAGTGGATAGCTAGTAGTGTATGTATGGTTTAGTGTAGGGTTTTATGAAGTGTATGCGTGTGGATTATGTATTTTGTGTGCGTGTGTTGTGTATATGTTTGTTGGAACAGCGATTTTTTTCCCTGGGAAAAAATTTGCTGTTCTGAGTGTTCGATGTTGTGGTGTTTCGAGTGAAATGTTTCGATATTAGAACATTCGATGTAGTAATACTTTGATGTTCTAATATAAACCCATTGAGGCACAGGTGGGGATTGTTAGAGGCCAAAAACTATGCCATTGTTTGACATCCCCCTGTTATTTACCCTATCCCCGCACACTGTCACAGTCCCTATAGATACCCCATCACCAGTGGCCATAGCAGAGGGACATATGGTGGTTTGTGGCAGTGAATAGGACAGTGTGGTATCTATGGCTGCTGTTTCTGGACACAGCAGCCATAGCCGGATGTCTGGCAGGGTACCACATAGGCAGATGTCATGGGAGGGCCGCTGGTCATCATGCCCCTGGCAGAAGTGCCACATCTAATACCACCATTTGCATGTTTCAGGCTGTCATGGAGGCGCAGGCATGTATGGAATGGTACACCAGACACGGTCTGAGGCTGCAGAGGGCTGCTTTTTTATCTGTAAGTGACAACATCTGTGATCATGCAGGTGCCCTCCGTGATTATACAGAGATCATGAATAGATGGTTGGGTGAGATGCTGGGCCTCATCGACCGTGGATTGTCCATGCAAGAGCATGTGTTGGGAATGGATCGATGCCCATGTGGACGTAGGCCAGCAACACCAACATCTGGCGGTTGACATGGATGTGCAAGAACACCAAGCCACTTGCATAGTGGCAGTACCAGCCCCAGCACTGCAGGGGGGTGTTGTCCACACCACATCACAGCAAGCCACGTGCACGTGGCCCTGGCCAGTCCCAGGAGGGACCTGGTTCCAGCAGACATATGTCATCATCAGGGGAGAGTAGCATATCGAGGCTTGTACCTGGACATGCCAGTGGAACCCCTGGCAGGCACAGTTCTCGTGTCCATGGCCAGAGGCAGTGAACTGCACACCCTGCCAGGTATGGTCTGCAGCTGTCCAAGAAACACCTGTATAGGGCAGCAACATGGCAGAACTGTGTGCATGCATACCCACACGCAATACATACACACCTAGGGCAACCCCATACCTACACACACCACATCACCCCTCACTCACACAAATGTATGGCCCACCCAGATCTCTGGCAAACCAACAAAACACCCTATGCATATGATGATACCTCTGCCACATCCCTGTCATCCATAACATCAATGCAGGGGCAGGCTAATATGGTTCTTATGCACACAGTGACTGTACTATAGTGTACCAATGTACTGCTGTGTAACATGTTGTCAGCAGTAATGTTTAATGCTTACATGTCAGGTAGTGTAGCTG